>NW_008680737.1:165402-175161 GCF_000695815.1 Acanthisitta chloris
TGTATGATTAGTCTTCACCTTCCAAAACTTGCCCTGAGGAATAAATCAGTAATGGCTTATTTATAAAGAGCTGCTGAAAAATTTCAGCTGCAAAACGAAATGACAGAATGGAGAATGAAGCTTGCAAACAACGGAGAAGGGCAACCTCTAGTGGTCATAAAGGTAAAACCGAGAGGAGAAATCCTCTATATTCCTGTCTTATCCCTCTGCTCTAACTGGGAATTCCAGTGGTAAAGGGCAGAGCATGGGTTTTTTTTCCTGGTCATATCATCTGCAAATTTAATTCTGTTAAATAAAAGGATACTCAAATCTATGAACCATGTATAACAATGAAAGATGAAAAGGAGTCTTCTTTCTGATGGAGACATGGGTTTTGCTGTGCTGAATGGTGCCTAATATTAGCTATCATCAATAAATGACAAAGAGTTTTACTTTAGAGTGAAACATTGTTACATATAGAAATACAGGGTCTGGCACTTCTGTTTTGAGGCAATGCAGCCTCAGCCACTGCATATCTGAATAGCTCAGCAAAAGAAAATCTTCTCAAACTGACTTGCTTTTCTTTCTCCAGAAACAAGTGATTTAACAAGTTTCAAAATAGCAGAGAGAGAAAGAGAGGGTTGTAGGAGTAGAAAGAGCGGAGGAGGATGAAAAACAACTAATAGCTTTCAGTAGTACAGACAATCTGTCATCTATGCTGTTAAGCCAATGAATAAATCTTATCAATTTAAAATTTAAAAAGGATCAGATCTACATTGACACATATACAGTATTATTCTAAAATTGTGCCTCTGCCACTTCCAAAGCCAACAAGTGAACCTGAATGTAAGAAAACACTATTATAGTTGAAAAGCTTCTCCAAAGGATACAAATTTCCAAGCCTAGCAGATTTATCACCAACTGGAGAAAACATCAGGGAGCTGTGAACAAAATAGCTGAAAATGACCATTCATGACCTTTGTGATGAGTCTTTCAGCATTTTACACAAGTTCCAGATTTCAGTCCCAAACCACAAAACTTCACCTTCCTGTTCAGTGCTTTCCCAGTTCTACAGCTCATAAGGTTTAAGACTTCAAACATTCAGGTCTCCCTTTGTTTTAGGAAAAAAATAAACGACCATCCTCAGGTCTTCAACAAGAATAGCTAAGTAAATCCATCACACTGGGTCTGTTTCTGTCCATCTCCCTCTCACTCTCCCTCCTAGGAAATCCTCCCTAGCCAGGCAGGCTGCTATCATTAATCCAGATGACCCAGCTGGAACAAAGAGGCTTCAGAGATCTAGCTGACATTAGTAGCTCCATAGAATTTAAGGACTATTCATACTCCTGCAGGGCATGGCATCCCAAGCCCGTCCCAGTCTTCTTCATTTTAACTTTTTAGAGGCTATCTCAATCTACTGGTTGACTACCACTAATATACACCATGCAAATGAACCAGATTTGTGCACTGCCCTTTAGAAACCAGAGGATCTAAGAACACAGCTCCTTGTCTCTAGGTTAACTCCTTCTGTGGCTTTGCAGCCCTAGAATGCAGAGAAAAAAAAATAAACATGCTTCAGATTACATTGTTTACAGCTTTGTCCCATTTGCACCCTCCTCTTGTGATATATGACTTTTGAGTAGTTCTGTTGCTTTCAAAGTTCTTCATTATGTTACAAAATTTGTAGAGTAATGTTAATTGGTGAAAGAAACTTATCTAAGAGTAACTGTGGGGAGTTGTTGCAATGGGCCTCAGACAAGAATGCACCCAAGGACATAAATTCTCGCACCTGTGACTAGCTCATCCTGAAGAAGTGCAGAGGAGCCAGCAGAAGTCAATCAAGATCAAGATCAAGATAAGGAACTTTATAATTGCCAACGAGATAACAAGCTAAGCCAAGACCATGTATGGAAGGAAGACTCAAAGTTCCTGGAAAGGACACTAATGGGCATCTTTTCAACAACCACAAGGGACCACCAGAGACCATCCAAAACCCCCATGGAAGACCCCTCTCAAGAAGTCACCGACTCAAAAGTGGACTAATTAGCATAAGAAGATAGAAAATCACTAACCAATAGAGGATAGAATACTAATTAATAAGAGTTAGGTAACTTGTGACCAAAAAGCACTAATTCCTTTGTTTTCTGCAATGTATAAATAGGAAAAAGTTTGGATAAAAGCACTAATTTCTTTGTTTTCTGCAATGTATAAATAGTAAAAAGTCTGGATAGTTGGCTTGCACGCTTGGAGGAATGAACCCCCGTGCATCTGGCATCATAATAAATAATGCTTGCTTCTCAATACTACACTGGAGTTAAGGGATTTGATTCCTGATTTCAGTGACACTTTCACTGCATGACTTCACTCTGACTCTTTACTTTTCATCAGTCAATAATAAAGCATGAATTATTATCATACAGCAATCTAAACATTTATCTACCGCTTCTACACACTACAAACTTGAGAGAAATTGTCCTAGGATGAGATTTTTGGAGTTGTTTTTTTCCAACTTCTTAAGTCAAGTTTCTTAGAATTTGGTCAGATCTGCTTCTAAACAAACACATTCACTACAACTTCTCAATGACAGTACAGATTTTTAAAGAATGATCATGAAAATATACAGTATTATCAGTTTTTTGTAACTATTGCCAACTTCAATTATAGAATTAAGTTTACTCAAATGCAAGGGGAGGCATTCAGGCCACTTCATTTGCAATTGACTCAGAAAAAAATAATTCAACAGTGTGGAGCATATCTTAGATCTCCTAATTGGGTCATTTTTTTGTTGTATTCATCAGCCTCTTAATAAATCTCCTCAAGACTGTCTCATATGAAGATCTCTTTGCCCACAGCAAACTTCACACAGGTCATCATAACCATCTGGAGAGGTCTTGTGGCTGCTTTGACTGAATGTAGGTTTCTATCTATGCCGTTTTACAAATTTGTCGCAAACTTCCAAAACCATGTCTGGATTTTGTCTCTTGTTGACATTACATTTGTAGTGGGGCAAGATTTTTTGATGTGGCTGAGAAAAATAAATGGGATTCTTGCATTTCACATACAGAAAGAGAACATGCAGTCCAGGAACAACTTAATGGCTAGACATGGTTTTACTCTCTCCCTTGGAATGAACGTGTAATCAGTTCAAGAAATTAACTTCCTGACCACCAGCATCAGTGGAATGAAGACAGCACTCAAAGTCAGCCTCCTGTCAGGCTGGGTTTCTTCTTGTGCCACACAGCCAAAACAGGGGAAAGACAAACCTCCCATTATTCAGATCACAGAGCAGTTTGCTAATGCAACCCACTACCTGCAATTTATGCAAGCATTGAAGACACTTTAATGAAAAGAAGTAGACAGTGCAAAGGCAGCCAGAAGTCCAGTCAGAGCACTGCCCATGTGCAAGGCTGGGGATAACCAGTGATAATTCACAAGGGCTCCTTCTTCCTTCCCCAGCCCTGGGAGGAAGGCCATATTCCTCTTCAGCCATGAAAAAAGTTGTACATGCAGTATCACCTGCACTTGTACAAGAGTAGAATAACTCACCTCACAGTTCACTGTTGACATTCGTATTATTTGTACATTGTCTTATCATACTGTTAGTAGGATAACCTGCCTCCTGTACAATTCTTGCTATGATGCTTGTTTCACAGCTTGGTTTCTCATATTTCTGCTTATCTCCCATTATGTTTCCCCTCATTTTCTTCATTACTTTAATCCTAGTTCCCATTTCCTCCTAAACTTTGCTCCCCATCCCCTTGTGAAATGCTATCATAATTAAATAGTAAACAGTGCTGCAGTTACCCTTGACAACTGACGAGTGTTTTCAGCAGGCTTCCAATGAACAGCCCAAATGAGAGTAATTAAGATAATGGACAAGGCTCTGCTGCACAGGCACAGCAAGAGAGCTCCTGCAAACTCAGACAAGACACTAACGCATTTTGATTCACACCAAGTGTTTTCCTCACAAGCCTATCCACTAAAACATGATGCTGCTAATAATTTCAGATCTACAAAATCAAAATATATCCTGTGAGACAAACAAAGCTATTGGAATAACTAGTGCCAGCCTTCAAAACTAATGATATTTAGTTCTTGTTAAGCAGCAGAAAAAGAGGCTTGGAATTTTGATCTGTGTTAGCACCAGATCAGCTTCTGTTGGATGCTCCGTTACATGCTCAGTTTTCCAGCTCCAGTTTTAAGAAAGCAAGATCACGTTTTCTGAGGTTCTAGATACTTAGGTGCCAATGATGGCTGTGAGAGCTGAGTTTTCAGCATGGCATAAAACTAGAGTGAGCAGCAAGTATCTGAAAGTGATCAGTCTGAATCACAGAACAATTGCTTTAAACTTGATCTCCTTGATTCTTCCACATGCCACAATCTCTGTACGTACAGTTCCACCATGATTTCAGCATACCCCATCATTCCCTCTGTGTTTGTCACTATTTCTTTCTTTGCCACCAGCTACTTTTCCTCCTCCTATGACAGTGACCCCTCATCTCTGTTCTCATTCCCCACAAGCTGGGGGCCCTATATCCAGCCCATTTGTCACTAAGCTAGGGCCTGCATTTTCTTTCAGTTTTGGTGTTGAGGGCATAAAGTCCTCTGCTCATCACACCATAGGAATTAACAGTCTCAGAAGCTGGGATAGCAACGATCTTCTATCACACAGGCACTGAGAATAGATTAGTAGACAAAGAAAACAAAAAATCCCATACTGAGCTGCAAAAGCTTCTTCAAAGCACTAGTTTTGCTATCATACTTACAATCCCAAAATGCCAAGTTTCTCCCTTCCCATCTGTTTATTTATGACTCCTTAGAGATAGAATAGCACTGATCCAGCAGTAATAATTCCTCACTCGTCAGTAATGAAAACAACTATCAGAATCCAGAAAACCTCTACCCAGTTCCCTTGTGGTTTTGGAAGAAGTTGAGCTCTCACACCACAGAGCTGAGCAGAGCACTCAAAGTGCACAGTGAGCTTCAGCTTGCACCAGCAGTATTGTCTTTATCTGTAGCTACTGTACTATATTCAGTGTATACGTGCCAGGCCAATAGCACAGTAATGAATCACATAAGATACGAAGCATACCATTTTACCTAAGGAGAAAGAAAACTTCATACTAACCTAGAGTAAACAATAAACCAAGATACTGACTGCAGTGTAGTGTGCAGGCTCTGTTTCCGGGGGGGAAAAATATACATTATTAATTAAAATAACACTTTGTTCCCCAACACAGTTTCCGGCAAGACCAGAACTCCAATACATTTGATTAAGCCAGGGTAAGAGATTCTGTATCCCCTACTCACAGATGAAAGGACTTAAAGCAAACAAAACAAAAGGCCATACAAGTAAATATCATAGAGACCTACCAGTGCTTACCAGTCCACATCATTACTAAAAGACTACAATGACTATACAGTCATTAGGCACAGATCCATTAGGCAAGATACCATTAAAAGTTTGATTTTTAATTATAGCATGCCATGGAAAACTACATGCTTCAACCTAAGGTAGTTATTTCTTCCAATCAGAATCAAAGAATTGTTAAGGCTGGAAAAGGCCTCTAAGATCATAGAGTCCAACAGTGCCACAATCATCACTAAACCATGTCCCTGAGTGCCACATCTACAGGTCTTTTAAATACCTCGAGGTTTGGTAACTCAGTCACTTCCCTGGGCAGCCTATTCCAATGCTTGACAAACCCTTCTGTGAAGATATTTTACATAATATCCAACCTAAGCCTCTCTTGTCCTGCTGCTTGTTACCTGGGAGAAGAGACTTCCAACCTCACTACAACCTCCTTTCACAGAGTTGTAGAGAGCAATAAGGCTCCCCCGTGAGACTCCTTTTCTCCAGGCTTTAGCCCAACACCCTCAGATGTTCCTCATCAGATTTGTGCTCCAGACCCTTCAGCAGTTTCATTGCCTTTCTCTGGACTCATTCCAGCACCAAAATTATTTTCCTATAGTGAGGGGCCCAGAATTGAACGCAGGATTCAAGGTGTGGCCTCACCAGTGCAGATGCACAATCATTGCCCTAGTCCTGCTAGCCATACTGTTTCTGATACAAGCCAGGATGCCCATGGCCTTCTTGGCCACCTGGGCACACTGCTGGCTCATATTCAGCCAGTTGTTGACCAATGCACCCAGGTTCTTTTCCTCTGAGTAGCTTTCCAGACACTCTTCCCTAAGCTTGGAGTGTTGCATGGGGTTGCAGGACCCAGCACTTCACCTTGTTTAACCTCATACAGTTGGCCTCAGTTATCTTCCACACACTCCAGGAGCCTCTTATACTATTTCCTCTCCGTATCATATTTCCAGCTGACAGCTGGCAAGTTGAAAATCCCCTATGAGGACAAGGGTTAAAGATCCTCAGACTTTTGCCAGCTGCTTACAGAATAATTTGCCTGCCTCTTCATCCTGGTTGGGTGGTCTATAGCAAACTTTCACCATGATATCTGCTTCGTTGGCCTTCCCCTTGGTCTGTACTCTTAAACACTCGACTCTATCATCATCATCATTAGGGTCTAGACAGTCAAAACACTCGCTAACATAAAGGACTATTCCACCACCTCTCCATCCTTGCCTATCCTTTCTGAAGACTTTATAGCCACCCACTGCATCCATTGCAGCAACCTAGCTTCTGCTAAAGCTGTCACTTGGGGTTAACAAGATTTCTGGGGGGTGGAGGAGGGAAGCTATTCCCTTGTAGGAAATAGACAGAAGACCAAGTAAGAGAAGTGACCGCTTAAAAGATGTACTGCGCAACAAATGTACTCAGCCACTTTCAGTGGACTACTACAAAAAAATACTCACAATAAATCCAAGTTTTTTGTAGTCTCGAGTATACATAGATTTGCGTTTCTCAATACTACCACTACTGTTGTTAGGTTCAGATTCTGCATCAAATGCAATTCTTCGGAGTTCAAATATGATATCCCGTTGAGCCTATGTTAAAACAAGGTTAAAAAATGGTTAAAACAATACCACAAAAGGTGTTGCAAAATACTATATTCCCTCCACTGCCCAAACCTTCTGTGTCTACATTCCCTACTTTGCAGTCAGACAGACAGCAAGAATGACCTTGTGCTTCCATTTTCAAAAGTGCTCACATTTGTGAGAGTCACATGCAGACACTTAGGCACTGACTTCTGTGAGTGGAACCCGTGTTAGCAAGGCCTCTAACTACAGACTTCATTTTAACCACAGAAGCCAAGAGAAGACAAGCTTTTCAAATCAAGCTGGTACTTAAGCACCATGCTGGATGATATCAAAATGACTCAGGTAACCATCCATTTTTGCTAGTGCAGGAATGGGTAAGAGAGGAATTACTGCAGTTACATATTGCTCCAAATGGCTCAAGGCAGTGATAAATGTTCTATCATCAATACTAACAACTGTGTTAGTCACTCTCTCTGGAGATACGCAGTAGTTAACTGCATGTACATTCCCAAGAGTCAAACATTCCTGCCTCAAACATAAGAATCAGGAAGGATAAAATTCTACAGCATGATGTTACTTATGTTTACAACTATCTCACACTCCTACCTTCCCTTCTCCAAATTATCAGCAAGTCTTAACTTCCTCTTAAGAATGAAATCAGGTTCTTCCTTGTACAGAGACTAAAAAAGGCCACAAAACCAAAGAAACAAAACTAATCTGCTCTATGGGCCATTGACCCTATATTTAAATCTCTCAAATCTCCTGGGGAAGTGTCTCTTTTTCTCAGTGAAGAATATTAAAGCTGGTTTTGGGAGCAATAAAGAAATTAACAACTCCTATACTGGTTCCCAGTAACAAAAACGGGGTTTATTAACTTATTTTACACAAATAGGTATAACAATTAGAGTTGTCTTCTTCCTGCTATTACCAGATCATGCCAGATGCTTACCTGATCTTGTGGATCCATTTTTGTCATCATTCTGTCTTCCAGAAGATTAAAGGTAAGTACTTGCAGAACGTAAAGCTGATGTGCCATTTCATTATTGATAGCTCTCTGTGCCCTGATAACATGCTGCAAAGAAAGAGATACTTTGATGAATGCCATCTTAACAAAAAACTACATTGGGTGCAGTCAGGTGTTTCCATTTCTACAAGCATGTATTTGCTATACAGAACTGTATGTATACTTCAGGAAAATAAAGAAAAAAGAAAAAAAAATTAAAATCAAACACCAAAAAAAACCACGAAACTAAACCAGCACTGAGAGGACTTCACAACAACAATGCACTGAAGCTTTCTCCTTCCAGCCACTAGATAGGGTCTGTGTATATATTGACAAGTGGCATTAAAAAAATCCATTGTTGAGAAGTCACTTCAAAGGAAAATTAATTACATACCAACAGCATTAGAGCTCTGCATTTAAAATTCAAAAAAAATGAGATTATATAAAGAATATTTAAGATAGTAACTGTCCTAGCAGAAAAGTATTCAGGTTGCAAACACAACAAGAGGATAGTTATTTAATAGGCTCAAACAGGGAGACAACACCATGCCACAATCCTGCCTCTACCAGACAGCTCCATTCTGTGTGAGGAAGACTGCTTAGAAATACAGTGCCCCATGCATGCAGAATTATCCCGTTCAGAAAGCAGATACAAAACTGATGAAGTATTTAAAACTCCTCCAAAATACTACGTGGTTCAACATGGGAAACAGATGCAGGTCCCTAAACAAAGGAAAGTACATAAGGAAAGAGTCATGAAGTAGGAGATGGATGCATCAACTGATATTGCACAGGCCCAAAGAAAAAAAAGCCAAAAGGCACAGGAGCATTTTAGAGAGTAAACACCTAAGAATATTATCCATATGCTTATTCCAGACTTCTTATGAACTCAAGCAGTGTGAAAACATGCCTTCTGATATAAATTCTGGGAGTTTTGTATGCATCATTGAAATTATGGTAGCAAATGAGAAAGTCTGAGGGGTTGTTTGTGGTTTGGTTTTACACTGCATAGTATCTCAATACAGAGAGGGTGCACTTTCCCTTGTTCCCTTGAAGATGTTCTCTACTCTAAGGTCAAAAGCAAAACCCCTCTGATTTTCCATGATAGCAGATGGAGGTCTTCTATATTATGTTCACTAACTTCACTCTACTTTATGCTTCTGTTGTGCAAAAGATGATGAATTATGTGCAACTTTATCTCAAGACAGAATAATCTGCACAACAGAAAAACACAGAGGTATTCAGCATTATATTTTCATGAGGAAACCCCAATTTATTTGACTGGGAAAATAACCTTTCTGAAAAGCAGTTTTGAACCCATTCAACGACCAAACCTTTATCTTGTATATTACAGGCTTCAAAACATAGCAAAATACAAATGCAAATACAATATATTAAGATAAAACCTATGAACACCAAAACTGGAGTCATCTATTCTCTCTTCTAGTGAAGAGTAATTTTGAAAATTATATACTTACAGTTAAGATGATGGAGCGAAGCTGCTTTTGTGCCAAAATGTTTGCCATTTCCTGAGTAGGTAAAAAAAAAAAAAAATTATAAAAATTAACCAGAAGCAGGTATTTTAGTGCCATACCTAGAAGAACACTGACTTAAAAGGTATTAGTCTTAAGTTTCTGCAATGCTACTTATAAATGAAGGAAGCAGCATATCAGCTATATGACTCTATGCATTATTTAGAGGATCACAAACCCAGATTACTCTACTATGAGAAAAAGGGCACAAGCAGAGGACTTTGTTGATCTAAAACCATCATTTAAAGACCCTGTGCATTAAACAGAACATTTACACACACTTGTTCAAGCACAACCTTC
>NW_008680737.1:175188-181608 GCF_000695815.1 Acanthisitta chloris
AGCCAGCCAGGACCTTAAAACAAGATGTCAAACAAAATGCTTGTTTACACTAATAATTGGCTGGTTTAAAGTCAAGTGCTCTAACTTTCATTTAATAAATCAACTTATAACTCGGTACTGTTTCATTATAGCAAATAACACTTCTTCCCTGTATTTTAGTCCATTATTTTGTTTCAAATTAACTTCTTTTTCTAGACTATCGAGGTGAATATGCTGTTATCGTCATGCTTTGTCTGAAATCACTATCTAGGTGAATATGCTGTTATCGTCATGCTTAAGCAGCTGATCCCAACTGTCTGTGCTGCAAACTTTCCTACAACGCAGACAACAGAATACTTCAACTTAACAAGCATGAGAGTCTAACCTTAATCATACCCACAAGTGTATACTCCATTTTTAAGTTCCATGAGCTTTCCATCAATTATATGTGTCTGTATGAGGAGATATGCTTGCATATGTAATAGAAACAGGTCTATATGTGTGTGTATGAGGAGATATGCTTGCATATGTAATGCATACAACTTAAAGCAATAATCATCATGTCATTATTTTTAAATTCCTGTTTTCAAAATGTACTATCCAGGGATTTGGATAACATATTGCACACTGTTACTTAGACACTGTATATATATATGCACAAAGGGCTAATGTTTGGAATTAGCAGATTGTTGATTGGAAACAGATCTCGTGTACCACAGCCTTACATAATATGGCACAACAAATCACATCAATGGTGACACACACTTAAGGATGTCCGCTCGTGTATCACAGCCTCACATAATATGGCACAACAAATCACAGCAATGGTGACACACACTTAAGGATGTCCTTAGGATGGACTGTGATTCTATGCAGTTAGCACCATATAAAATTATTGTGCATGTTCAGGAGAAAGAAAATTCAAAAAAAATCCTATAGAACTTTGTGAGCACTGAAGAGTAATATAGGATATATACCAGTTACTTTATACAACAAAACAGAAAACAGGGAAACTGAGACTATTACATAAAACATACAAAGAATTGGATTGCTGAAACCTAACTTCAGAAACAGTATGAATAAAGCAAGTGTTAGGATGAGAACTTGCTTGCAAAAAGAAAATAATTCTAATTGTGACATGGGAGGTGGTCATAGATGTTGAGCTGTTTACTTTGTACCATATGAAGGCTGCTGCAACAGAACACTGGAGTCCTAAGGAAGGAAAAAGGGACCAAAGCCAAGAGAAACTCAATTTTAGGTTTTAATTCTTTTCTGTCTGAGCAGGTTTCTACTGCATATAACACCAAAGGAATGAATGATACAGATACTTCCATCTCTTCTGGAAATGCACTGCTGAGCTGCAGGGGGAGTGCCAGGCACATGATACACTTCATGTTACATGGAACAGACTGGGTAGTTTTGCCAAACTATGTACTCACTACCGAAAGATGAACAGGTAAAGAATATGGGATAGTCTTTTTTCACTTTTTTTGAGAGGATTATTGAAATGTCACTTCTTTCTTATACCTGTAATTTAAAAAGCTGTTATTCACTTTTTTTGAGAGGATTATCGAAATGTCACTTCTTTCCTATACCTGTAATTTAAAAAGCTGTTATTGCTATATTGGTTTTCTTCACTGGACTAAAAACTAATCGGATCAAGAGGAATTCACAAAACCAATTACTGCATCAAAATCAACTTTGTCTCCAAATAAGCTATATAGTCATTAGCAGCTAATGAGCTGCCTCTTCTAATGTAAGTATTGTACTAACAGATGAGAACAAAAATTATCTGACAAAATTTGCCATTTCATTTCCCATAGCAACACATCTCTGAAAAAATGCAGACAATTGCCAAAAAAGTGTTTCAAACATTCACAGTATTATTCAGTGCTCAAACTCTCAGGTCTCAGCTCTTTTCCAATAGACCTTTTGTTTTCCTTTTTTTTTTTTTAATAACCTAGGTTTCTCTAGATGATTTGGTCCTTGACAGTGGCAGAAGCAGCAAAGCAACCAGGGAGTCCTCATTAAAAAAGGAAAACCTTGGACCTCTTGGCTTTTTACATTCCAGAAACAGAGAAGGGGAAAAAAAATAAACAGAAAAGGAGGAGAAGGAATTCAGATAGCAGTGCCAATTTAAATCCTTTCCTTAATTGCAGTGCAGTCATCCACAACATGCCATGCTTTAAGATGACAGCAGAGAGGGTGTCAAAGCTCCTGGAGTCATGTGGAGTTTGGTGCAGTTTCTCACTTCTAACCATATTAGTGATGAGTGCTGAACCTTAATTTTTGAGTGCCCATCATCGGATAATTATATGAGACTGTGTCACCTCTGTTCATTGTTTCAGGAAGACAGAATTCAGTAAACATCATCAGTTAATGTTATCTTTCATGAGACTGTGTCACCTCTGTTCATTGCTTCAGGAAGACAGAATTCCGTAAACATCATCAGTTAATGTTATCTTTAAGCCAATGGACACCTACCTTCTTCATTGCATGGTTTACTAATTAACCACAAGACAGATATAAAGAGATCCCTAACAGATTTTGACCACTTATTATAAGTGATTAAAACCTGAAGAAAATTTTCTTCAAGTATCAGAGCTATTAGCCTTCAAGCCAAATCAGATCATTATCTTCTGATGATCATAAACTCCTGACTAATAACTTTGTGTCACAGCAGCAGGCACTACAGGTGAAGTGAAGTCTGCCTGGCTCACTGCCAGCCTCACAAGATGGTTACACTGTTGGCAAAATACAGTTTTACTTGCTGGCAATACCCTGTAGTCCTGTCATTTGAGCAACACATGCCCACTGATTAATATTAAAGACTTATCTGCATCTGACATTGTCTCTCATCTTCAAATATGACCAGAGCATACTTTTCACAGAAACATAAGCAGCAGTTACTCTTCATGAATATAAAAAGCAAAATATTTGGTTTTCTTACAAGCATCTATCACAGATTTATGCCAAAATCAAAATTAAGTTTTTACTCCAGCTTTTGTTTATTAGGTTCCTTCTTCCCTTAATTATTAAAGAAAGACTGTATTGGAGAAAGAAGGAAAAAAGTGGTGGGGGATGGGAGAGAAGCACAGGGAGAGGCTTATTCTAATTAAACCATGGCTTTACTTTCTCCTGTTTGCAATGTTAAAAATATTTTTAAGCAAAAAAGCCCCCCCCCCCAAAAAACAAACCCAAACCAAAAAATAAATCCAAACAAAACCAGCAAAAAACCCTCAACAAACTCATTAGGGCTTTGATGTTTGTTTAAACAGTATCCAGCATTTAGAAATGTAAATAAATCTAAGGAAAGTCCTTGTCAGAACTGATCAGCAACTCTCAATGAACTTGTTCTGGACAGTAACAGTATGTCACCACAAGAATTATCATCACTGTTCCTGGTGACAGAAATGTTAAATAAATAAATGACTAAATCTGTTTTGACACAGGCTAACAACTTCATAAACATGGATAAAACTTTGCTATTCATAACACTTCACATTCCATCCTCATTTAACAGCAACAAGCAATCTTGAAATATTTCCTTTTGAGACTTCTGATATCTGGCACGAATGTTCACCTAAAATAGCACACTACAAAAGTCAAGAAATGCTTACATGGCAAGATATTTCCGTTTTCAAAAGGAATGCACTTTTTAATAAAAAATCTGGGGGAAAAACATCCTACAAAAAAACAGCCTGGTTTTACAAGCTGTGTTGGCAAAGAGCTCAGTACAACAAATACTACAGACAGCCACAGTCAATACGGTTCGTATGCGGTTAGAGGGAGCTACAAAAGCACAGAGAATGCTTAATCTCTACTAATACTGGTGCAAGATGGAGGTAGCTCTATTAAAATGCATGATATACCAGCATGAAATAACAGAACAAGTTTCAGTTTGAACTAACTACGGGAAAAGTGTGACTGGGACAACTGCAGGTATGATTATGAAACACTTTTTTCCTATAGATATATAGGTATACAAACCCCAACAACTTACCTGTCTCTTGTCATCCGGTGCTTTAAGGAAGAGTGCATTTATTACTGCAATGGTATACGTCTGGATTTCTTGGTCTGTCCTGTTTGGAACAATGTTACAAACACGAGATAAGAATGCAAATGCACATGAGCTTTAGAAATTAATCCTTCAGTTGCATTGCTGCAGGTAGAAGTAAAGAAATTGATTGCACTTCATGTTAGCTGTGTTTGTTAGATAATGAAGTCAGTCATGACCAGGCTGTCTTTATTACTGGGAGAGACAAGATATCCCAGAGGGAGACTCAGGATTTAAGAAAGGTGGAATGAACTGCCCCCTTGAACTGCCATTAATCCTCCACTGATCATAGGAGGAGCACAACAATCAGCTTCTGCCAGATACACAGCAGCTGAAAAGGAATCTTCCCTAAAGTGTTCTGGAGATGAACTTGATGGTATTAAAAACTTTGCAGGTGAGTTGAGAATGTCCCAGCTAGGAGACAAACAAATATATAACATGTACAGTACAATACACTATGATGCAAGAGGCAGTTTCCATCCATTTAACGACTGCACATTGCTAGTTAAGAAGAAGCTCCTCCCTTTTCAAACATACCTTCAGCAAAAGTTGAGCTATTTTTGTCTTACACACTTCCCAGAGGCTGACAAGCAAAGCAACCCCATCTGTATGCTAATGGCATTAAGCACTTTATTACTACAGGGTGCTCTTCTCCTCATTCCCCACTTCCAACCACATAGGCAGCTTATAAAGACAAAAATTTAAAAAAAAATTTTAAAAAGCCAAACAAAGAAAACTCCACAAACCAACGACCAAGCAACTCCAGAAATCTGGTTACCAGTTATCTAGCCACTTGTAGTGGATGCAGAAATCATGGAGGAGGTGCCAGTCTTTATACCACTGTTTTCTCCAAATGCTGTGCTCATTTTGGGGGAAAAAAAAATTACTCCACCATATCAAGTGGCAGTTGAAGACACTCACCCCTGCAGATGTGGGATTAGCTGCCCAATTGTGATCTCCTGTGCCACCTTCTGGTACAGGTCATGGCTATTGAGCACCATCGATTCCAGAATTGCTAATGACCGTTGCAAGATAGAGATGTCCGAGGCAAATTTGTTCACATAGCTTGCTATCTACAAACACAATGATTCAGAGAATTTACATCTTGTTATGGAAACAGGGAACGGTAAGAAAGAAAACTGTGGACGTGAATCAGAAAGGCATTAGAAAAAAAAGCAGTATTGTCCATATACCAGGTATCAGCAAGTACCTGAAAGCCATCAACAAGGCACTGCAGATACCATCAAAAGACATAGTGGTACAAGTTCTTCAGCTGGCACAAATCACCATAGATTTATGTCAATACTCATATGACCAAAATGTATTCTTCAACATAATACTATGAACATGATAAATCAACATTAAAAAATAGAACAATTATATTTTTTTGCGTGAAAAACCTTGGAAAGGACAAGAAGAATACTTCTCATTCTCTCCAGTAGAAATCCGTGCATCCAGTTTTCTCTAAATAAATCTCTAGGCTCAAGGCAAAAGAGAAATGTAAATCTAGCTTCCTGGCAAAACACACTCTAGAAAAACATGCTTTTTTTTTTTTCTCCTTGCTGTTAGCAACAATACTGAATGCTCTTTCCAGGTTACAAATTAAAACTGTTGATGATCATTTATCAGGACAACTGGTTCCATAACTCTGCCTGGAGTGCAGTCTTGCATTAATAACCTTCACTTTTACTGCAAGCTGCCACAAAGAAATGGCACGTTAATTAAAACCAGGTCTGACCTCTGCTGTTTTGCAATGTGGTGATGACATGCAGCACACTCATCCACAGAGCCAACACAGCTGTGCAGTAAGATGTGGCAACCTGTGTTCTTCCACATGCTGCCCAGTCCACAGACTCAGCTTCCCAGGAATAAACCTGCCTTCTACTGAGAACTGCCTGAGTTTTCCTTGAATACACCAATACCAGCACAATCAAGATGAAAGGCACACAAGAAAGCACAGCACAGACAGAAAAAATCTTGTGTGACTACAGTTATTTGATTTTTACAGCCAAGTAACAGACTACAATGACCCTGTCTCAAGTTTGATATGTTACTTCCAGAAAACTTTAAGTCCACACGCTTCTTCAGTACTCATGCCACAAGCCACTAATGTGGTTATACATTTTCAAGTCCACACGCTCCTTCAATACTCATGCTACAAGCCACTAATGTGGTTATACATTTTCTAACTCTGGATGCTTGCTTAGGCCTAGAAACCATTTTCCTTTAGGAGGAAAAGGCAACTTAGGAACCATTTTCCTTTAGGAGGAAAAGGCATTCCCCATGTTTGGAAAAGCTGTCCTGCTGCTCATAAAATTCACAGCTAAATGCTGACACACGGACAAGAGTATTGTTTTGTACTTGGGACACTTCGACTAGTACTG
>NW_008680737.1:181655-182196 GCF_000695815.1 Acanthisitta chloris
GGAAAGAGGGATAGAGTTTTCTTCTTCTAACCTATTATAGCACTGCTGTTTGCTCTGCTACTTGGTTTGCATCACTGCAACAGGAACATGCTAGGTTGACTGTAACTCAATTCAGGGAAAACACACTAACTTTACAGAAAAAAAAGAACCAACCCATGCATTCATAGAGAACAAGTGAGAAGCAACTCAATTAGAAGCTCTGAAGGTTCAGTACCTGTTATCTGCAAGTAAGTCCTGAGCCCAAGTAATTTCAGTACCTGTTGTCTGCAAGTAAGTCCTGAGCCCAAGTAATACATACATTAGTATATGAACCATGATGTGCTCTTTAGACTAACAAGCTGTATCTCAGAAGCACTATACTACATTACCTCTCTTAATGATAACCCAGATGCATTTTGATGCATTGCAGCCAGAGCTGCCAGATGTCCACAAGGCCCACAACAGGAACAGTGAATGCACAGAGCAACTCAGCACTGCTCACACATTAAACCAAAGGTGTCCTGGGTGCCTCAGATATTATGCTGCATCCATTGTGCAGCAG
>NW_008680737.1:182231-253419 GCF_000695815.1 Acanthisitta chloris
GCCAGACTGCTGTCACCATCCTCTTTAGAATCCCTGACATGTATGAATTATTCTTAGTGCACCAAATCCTTCAAGTGGCAGTGTTAATGCCTCACTGGGATAGAACACGTACATATCAGGGGCCTGCAGATATGTAATAGCATAGATAACTGGAACCTCAGTCTAGGGGAGGTTGCCTTAGCCTTATTTATCCTTCTGAACCTGGACAACTTTTTAATCATGAACACAAACCCAAGGTATGAAGCTGTCTTGTGTGTTTAAAAAGACATATCACACTGAATATAGATGCAAAACATCTGCTAAGTAATTTGCATGTCAAGCTATATATATTCAAAACCACCTTGCTGAAGCATGAAGTCTGGCCCGAAAAAATAGGCCTGTCTACCCTGAAAAATAAGGCATGCCAGTTCCAGAGGGAGCAAAATGACATTAAAAAGAAAATCTATTACCGTACTTGAAATTCTGGATGTGGAAAAAGAGACCTTTCTTGAGAAGAGACAGGAATCCACAGGAGTTGAAATTTCTGTTATTTGCTCTTCTCCATGTGCAGGGAAGGCTTTTGACAGCCAAAAATAATCCTGCACTCATTTATCAAAAACTCTGATGATAAAAATAATGCAAGCACACAGAAATACTACCTCTTTTCCAGAAATATGCAACTAGATTGCTTTGTACTTTCACATGAAAACCTGTCACATGGTTGTATCTCTTTAAGGATAAAACTATTTCTTCAGCAAAATACCTGTAACCTTAATCTGCATAGTCCTATTGGGACATATACAGCCCCATACAAATGAAGTGTCTGGGTGCTTAACTTCCTATTAGTTTCAAGGGAAATTAGGAATCAGAATGTCTTTACATGTAAAGCCCCAATGCTCTGCTGAAATAGGAGCCAAACATGTAAACTGAATGCAGATGAGAAACCTATAGCAAACTAAACTATGTCATCTGAGTTCTCATCCTGGTTCAGCATCACTTAAAGCATAGGAGAAAATTCAAAAGTAAAAAAAAAAATCCTAACAACAAAATAAATAATAGTAGGAAAAAAAACCCCAACAAACAACACCACCACAAAATAAATTTTACAAAAAGCCAGGTACAAAAAAACCCAAAAACATAGAGAAAGAACAATGAAGGAAACACATCTGATTTTCTGAGCAGTACTATATTCATTAGTCATTTTTCTGGACTATTTTGTTGTCAGAAATGTACAGAAAAATCCGTACAAGTTTTGTTCTCTGTTAAGTCCTAATGTATAGTAAAATTTAAAAGTGTGCATCTCATTTTAAAGTAAGGAACTAGAATTGTACTTGGCTACAGAAAAAACAAATGACAGTTGTGATACACAGAAATACCTTCCTGGCTGCCACCTGGTTTTCCTGCACAATACATTCTGGAAGGCAGAGTAAACAATTCATCAAGGTTAAGACTCTGCATCACACACTTACGAAACAGCAATTATATAAATAATTTTTTTAACTATCTCAACCAACACTACAGACTTATTTCTCCTCTTGCAGGAACTAAAGATGGGAGTACAAAATTTGTACAGCCTATTTTGATACCCCATTGCCATGATTTTTTCTAAGAACTGGGCATCCAAATCCTTTAGGCAATTATGGAAATGAAAATAAACTCTATATTGTCATACAGAAGAAAAAGGTCTTGACAGAATCTTGCCTATCATAAGGCAGTTTTTTTCAAATGACTCTGTTTTCCCTTAAGATAAGGAACAAACTCTCCTTGAAAGCATCAAGTCTTATTTGCAGCAGATGGAATAGCAGTTCTTATGTATCCAAAGGGTGGGAGGGAATCTGCATCCAACACCAATCAGTTAGTCATTAGATGCAGTCTAGGGGTTCCCCTGGAGGTGTCCTCCAGCATCTACATTTTTAAGTTTAAAACCTATTCAAGAAACAAGTTCAGACTAATTCTTCCCCATTCCAGTTCAGCTTTCCTTTAACATGAAAGACAGCTTCAAAGGGCAGAAGCACTTGATTGCAAGTTCCCCCTCTGTTAGCAGAAACTTATCAGCTCCCTTATCCATCCTGTTAACCACTTGAGCAAGCCCATCAACAACCACAAGTGGCCTGTCAAAAGCCAAGGTCAGAGAAGCAAGTAAGAATGAAGTTGTAGTTTGTCACCAGAGAAACAAGGTCCAAAGGTGCTCTGTTAGGTCTGCCCCTTGCCCACACTGCCCCACTGAGGGCTCTGCTGCTCTGGCTGCCAACTGCATGCAGGTCACGACACACCTGTGCCTATTTCCTCTATTTCTGCCATTCTTTGTCCTTCTGTTTCTCTTCTAACTGTTCTATTCTTCTCTTCGGTGCCTTTCTTATTCACTAGTTTCACTTTTGGTTTTACTTGCCAGTTTTGGTTTTCATAGGGTCTTTTTGAGAATGATTTTGTGCCTTTTGTTCTGTTTTTTTTCAATTGGGTCACTATCCAGGGAAACCTACAGAAGTGCCAGACAGAAGAGATGAGTGCACACAACATTTTCTTCTGTTGCTACAATACAATCCACAGGGTAAAAGATGTTGGTAAATTTAGACAATCATTTTGAGTCACTAACAAAGCAGATCGATTTAAACTAGTTTAAGCAAGTTTCTTCATACACTTGTTAGTAGCTCCCCTAGCAAGTAAGGCACTCTGGGCTTGACTTTGTATCTGTTGCAGTCAGCTAAAAAACAGCTGTACAATTTTCTTTGCCATGAAAAGATAACAATAATAATTATCATAAGCTATCTAGACTGCAAGATTGGGGAGGGAAAAAAAGTCCAAAACCCAGACCAGTTAAAAGTTTCTTATAAATAGCATCCAGCAGTTTTAATGACCAAAACTGAGCTTTAGTATCCAGCGTTCTTTTCATAGTAGATTCTTCTTTCACATCTTGCAACAAAAGTAATTTTTCACTTTCCTTTAGAAGTAGCAATTTTCTAACCAAATCTAAATTAAAAGCCTGCTCTGACACACTCTGCTAAAATGAAGATACCTTTGCCACAGGTTATATTCATTCCATTACTGCTTATGATATTATTCGAGTGAAGTAACTCTGCTATATATGAATGTACTTGAACTTATAGATAACTTCTTTTGAACCTGTACAAATGTACTTGAACTTATAGATAACTTCTGAGTTCAGTCTGGTTTGAAAATTATTTGTAAAGAAGTATGATGTGGGGGATTTTCCCCAAGTAAATGAAAAGGGCTAAATCAGTAACAAAAACCTCTTTTTGAAGTCTGTTAAATCTCTGTACCGAAAGAGTACTACCATGTTTCTGTTGTTTTGGTGCATCTCCTACGTGTAAGAAAAGAAAGGTATGTTGCAAATTGTGGAAAGATCTGTTTTGAAACCACAGACCTCAACTGCAAGATTCAGGAGGGCCTAAGTTCAACTTGATAAACTCAGTATTTCAAATTGTAAACTAACTCGTTTCTCTTCTTCCCATACTGAAATATTTCAGTGCTGTGTTGATACCAATTCACTCCAATTGATTTCCATGAAAACTGGGCCAGACCCCTACAATCATTTATAGTTTGAAATAGCAATATAATTCCATTTTCATGTACCTTTTTTGACCAATGAAGTAAATAGTGTACCTGGGGGGGAAGGGAGAAAAGAAAAACAAACCCAAACCACAACTCACCTCTACAATTTAAACTGATATAGAACAGATAGCATTGATTACAAAATTACCTTTTTAATGAATGCCACAGAGAATGTATCCCACGATACAATCCCATGATCCATCAGCTCAACAAATGCAGTCAGTGTAAAGGACAACATATCTCCAAAGCTGCAAGAGACAGGAGTCATGACAACATTTACCAGTAATGCAGCAGGGTAACGACCGGGGGAATAAAGCAGCAGGAAGCTTTCAGAAAGGCAGGAAAATGAAGCCAGTTATGGACTAAGAGGCAGCAGAAGCACAAGAGAGGCCGTGCAACAGACAGTCTCCCAAAAATTTAGCACGGACATCAAGAATAGTCACCTAGAAGAAAGCAATTTACTAAAAGAAGAACTAATCCCCAGAAGAACACTGCATGCAATGCTCAGGAAAATCAGATAGTCCAAATTAAACTTCTCCTATAAATTCAGAGGTTTAGATCCAACAGATGAGAAGAAGTGAGCACTTAAGAAATCCTCCTAGTTGAACACCATATAGATGTGCCACATTTTGGTACCTTTGTGGCAAGCAGATTGGCAGAAAGTTAGGGCATTGTTTATTCCTTCTCTTGCAAGGTAGCTAATATAATTTTAAAATGCACCAGAAGATATTAAATATCTTGAGCAGCAATTTTCTAACAGTTAATGTCTTAACTTCTTTCTTTAAACCTGAAGATGCATCTCCTTTTCTTTATCTATGGGTAACCATGCCAAGTGAATTGCAAAGTTCCCAATGTTTATCCAAGCATGCAGCTCAAATTGTTTAGGGTTTGCAGGCCACTACCCTGCATTTTACACTGGTATTCAAGGTATCTTTGTATGAACTCAAGTTCAAAATGTGTTTAAACACAGCATAGACAATATGCTTTAACCTGACTAGCTGCACAGGAATTTTTCATGTTAAAAACCAGCTTTTAAAGTTTAGCTTCATTTCTATATATAGTCACTGAACAGTCAGCAGTCACAATGATTTCAGTGAAGCCCTTCAATGAGGTAACTACTCAATACAATCAGCAGTGCACAGAGCCTGAAAGGGAGCAGCATATTACCTTTCAGGGCACGCCAAACTGCCTGCAAGGTACCCTGCCACTAAGCTATTACCAAGTACAAGCATACAATCAAACAGCATGAATAGTCCCAGTGATTTTAATGCAAGAACTTACCTAATAAAAAGATTAAATCTTTTTAAAAGCCTCTGTCAGATTGGAACTGCCAAACTCAGTATGTTGTAAACCTGAGTCTCATACTACAGCCACAGTTAAGCAATGGAACTGGTACTCCTTACTCTGTGATTTGCTGTCCTACTATCCTGCACCAACTCCATGCATATAAGTGAACATCCACTCAGACACAAGACATTTACAGCAGTAGAGAGGAATAAGGCAGAAAAATCTGTTTCAGTGTAGCAACTCTAGTAGCTGGATTTGATTTAATCTGCCATTTAGAGACTTCTGATGGTGAGATGCAGCCTTTAGTGGCCTCTTCACTTAAGAAAGGAGCTCTTGTTCATTGCATTTCCTGAGATGCCCTCCACTGAAAAAAAACTTGCTATTCTTGACTTTCTGTGAGTAAAACCCAACAGCCCCCTGAACTACACCTTTCTTTCCCACAGTAAGTAAGGGCATACAGAATGACTTAGATTTTTTATGACAAAATGAAAAAACTACATCAAAAGCAAAGAAGAAAAATAGTGTCTCTAAAAAAATCCACTGTCATTCTGCAAGAAATACTTTGTTCAGCAAATAAATGATTTAGAAGTTTTTGGTTTTGTTTTGGGGGGCAAAGAGGGGTGGGTTTGTTTGTTTGGGTTTCTTTAATACTGCAAATCCATTTAAGATATATATTAGATTTAAAATATCTTTAGCATTCCAAATAACCAAGGATTTCATAACAAGATGACAGTAAGACTCTGCAGGAAATTTAATCCGGTCTGGTCCTGTCATGTTCCCCAATCCATTGTTTTTGCATAAAATGGTTACTTATGAACCTGCAAATAAAACAGCACCCCTAGAAAAGGCTTCCTTCTAAAAGCTTGCACCAAATTCTAATGCATCTTCATGACAGGATACTTCCACAAATACATGGAATGCTAGTATTATAAGAATATAGACTAAATTTGGTTGAAACAAAAATTGTAAAAAATTTAAAAGATAGGCTACATAGGTTGAAAAGTAGATAAAAATATCTCTCCTAGCACTAAACTAAACAGATAATTTATCTCCGCTAGGGATTTCTCATACATTGTTTTCTAAATTTAGTCAATTAACCTGCACTTAGTACATGAATGCTCTTCTATAACCTAAGTGTACATGAAAGCTAATCCCCATCAACAATAGGTACAGTTTAGAGGGATTACTTAAACTGCATTAAACCTGCATACAGATATTCATTTTCAGATCAGCAGTGGCTGAAATGCAAAGGAATTAAACTAACCTGGATTCAATGGTCTCATTTAGTCTTCTCATAAAAACTATTCACCAATCCTGTCTGATTAATATGTATTAATCAAGGCTCCACCACAGCTTTGGAGGGAAAACTGGGCTAATGGAGCTGAAAATACTGTTTTCAATGTATAAACCTGGTTTTAGTAGATCTGACAATGACACAATCGTTTGGGATCCAGGAGGCAAAAGCACTTTTCCACTTAAAATGATCAGAAATCCCACCAGGTGTCACTCCAGTGACTGCTTCAAATAATGAGTGAAGAGGTGCAACACTGGGACTATCAAGCAGTAAGAAATACTCCAGCTCTATGTATTTTGCAGCACCACACATAAATACTATGCAATTTTAAAATATATAGCTATACATATGCACCAGCACACACATGTATACACTAAGTGGCATTGCAAAAGTCAAAAGCCAGGCTTAAAGGATAAGCATTAGGAATAGCACAGCTAAAGATGAAAGCAATCTCCAGGGTAACTAGAGCAAGATAAGGATTAAAGCATCTGCAGGGGGAAGAGAGGGGTGTTGGTTCATTGTTAAGTGGTTAAACACCAGCAGATAGGTAGAAATAGATTTTCAAGTAATTAATTTCGAAACACACACACACACACACACACAGATGCACTCATACTATTAAGAGCAGCAGACAGAAAAGATGCCAGAAATTTCAGGGTAATCAAAGTTTGTTCATAAAAGTAGCAATCTTAGAAAAAAAACAAAAACATGGTAGGAGCTGTTTAACTCAAAGTCTCAGTAAGTGGTTTAGTCATACAAAAAGTCTGAAAAATAATAGGGCCTCTTTTTTCATAAAATCTTTTTAGACTAATCCACAGCACAAGGCACAACTTCTGTAAATATCAAACCCATGCAGCTCTGGCAAAATGACTAATCATTTTAAGATGATTCCTGATGAAGGAGCTTTTTAATGTATGTCATGGCAGCAAGAGGGGTAAAAATGATCAGAAAGATGCACTGTGTAATTGCAATTTTGCATCTCACTAACACTAACATCTTAATGATCTATGCTCTCAGACAGGCAACTTCTACATGCCCTCCTAAATGCTGTTCAGGGCTCTGGCTCTTAGGTTACGACATCTTACATTGGGATAGCTGATGAAGGTTCACCATTCTTTGCCAATTCCACTCTTCTAACCACCGTTGTGAGAGTTGGTCATGTAGTACTTCCTCACTCACAGCAGCTCTTGGCAAAAGCCTCTTAAGCAGCAGAAAGCTGCAGTTTGCAATGTCATCAGCTGTCCCAGCATGAGCCCTTGCAGTGTGGATGGATGGCCATGCTCTAATACACAGCCTGTGGCACCTCAACCTCTCTGACAAACCTGACTAAAGCGTAAGTCAACAGTTGCATTTTATATCTCTAGGCTTTAGAGAAATATCAGGTCAAAGCCTGTTAATTTACATTCCTAAGAATTTTCTGCATTCTTACCTTAAGAAACTGTGAAGAAAAAAAAATCCACACATTTTTATACTAGTTTTTCTCTCCTATAAATAAAAATGACAGGAACGTGCATGTGACCCTGATTACCACACCTATCTCTCACACACCTCCCTAGTACCAATTCTACATGCTAAGCCATCTCTTTATCCTGTGTGCTAAGTAATCCTCAGATGTATATACAGAACTATATCTGATATTTTGAAAGATGCCTAGAGCTATTTGGATTTCTTATAAAAATAAATTAATGGCACTTAAGCACCCAAATCCCCTAGATGTTTTTGGGGAAAAATAAAAATTTTAAAAAAAATCTCAATCTGTGTTTCACACACATACCAAAATGAACATTCCATTGCTATTAAGGAGAGAAAAATATTCAACTGTTCAAATGGTTACATAAATCAAGACAGTCAGGCTCAACTGTCACCAGGTAACAAACATCAATTAAAAAGAGGAATACAAGCTTTTATCATGCTAGGTGAAGTGTTTCATGCTTTATATTTTTAAAAGTTGCACAGTAGAACCTAGAAATTAACACCTGCTTGTCTGTTGCAACTAGGATACAGCCACCAGCCCATTTGGACAAGAAGCCAAAGACAGTATGTCTTTACACAAACTATTTTTCATGGCCAAAACAGAACCAAAACTGAGCTCCAGTAGTGTAGAGGGAAGGCAGCAAAGAAACAACTTTAACTGGACAGGAGGTCACCAGAGAATAGCAGCCGAGTACTAAATGCAGGAGTTAGGGTAGCAGTTAACTTTAAGTCCCTTATCTGTGCTCACAGCCCAATACTGGGCAGCTGAAAGGCCTGACATCATTGAGGTCAACATCAAAGAGTAAGAACAGCTTTTTAAATTGCAGTTGTCAAGGATAAATGGCCATGAATAAATTTAAACAGGGGAGCAGAAAATATCTAATCATCAGAGGACAAGAGCTCTGGAAAAGCCATAGGGGCAAGAATCTAAGTCTGAAAGGAAGACTGATGATGCAGCAGGATTCTTTGCCAGCACAGTGTGAACAAGTACCTGCTATATTGCTGGTTCTACACTGCCTTGTTTCTTCAAGCAACCTTTCCAAGGGTGAAGCTAAGCCACTGTCAAATCAAACTAGGAGCAATTCACACCTACCTGGTACTTAGTACAGCTGAAAATGACAGAACAATCTGCATAGTAGCTGCCCCTATTTTTCTAGATGATTACAAAAAATGCACTTAACTGCTAGGCTGCATTTGACACAGATTTTTTTCATTGTGCCAAGCACTACTAAAATATTTCTCTGTGGTACAGTTTCACTGGGTTCATTAAAAGGGATCAGCCTTACTGATTTAAAGCCACTTGCATTCCAAGAACCAAAAATAGCTTTGTAACCCTGGTATCAAGGCTTCTCTAAGCTTGAAAATTAATTCTGATTAAAGAAAACAAGGTGTGAATTTTAAGCATAACTGTAACTATTCTTGAATAAATCCAGGTGTAGATATTCTCACTATGGAGTATGACTAAATCCACCTAAAGGTACATTAAGCAGGGGAAACTAGCCCAGAGGAACTATTACACACTGAAGATGTGATTAGAATTACCTTTTCTCTTATTCCCCATCTCTTAAATTCCTGGTTTTGTTCATTTCATGGCAATTTCCTTAAATGCACTAATTTTCTTAAAAGACCAGGAATGACTACAAAGGAAAAACATCACTCTCCAATCAGCTTGGTTTGACTACAATTCAGTACTGCAATGTAGAAGTAAATTAATAGAGCCATTTCATGGGATTTTTTTTAAAATTCAAGTATCAGCCAAAATGGGATAAATAAAATCCCAAAACAAAATAGAAATCCCTAAAACTGAAAAGACAGACAAAAAGAAACTCACATTTTAGAAGAACTTCCTTTAGTGCAGAAAGCTATTAAACAAGGCCTCTCTTTGAAAATCAGGCTTTAATTAAGCCAGGCTAGCATGAGCAAGCTACCAGAGATAAAATGAAATATTGTCACTTTATGAAATAAGTCATCCTAGTTTAGTTCAGTTCATTATATCAAGCTTTGTGGGGTTTTAAATAGTTCTTATTTCAGTGGATCTTTTCCCATTAATACACATGTGAAAAATAGTCAGGATGTTTGATAACTACACTCACAGAGCACTAGTGTATACACTTTACCTTTTAAATATACAGACTTAAAGAACTATTGGTATCATATTCTGACCACTGGCTCTGGCATAATTTTCAATACATGTCTCAGACTCAATCATTTATGTTATATAATTGTATCATCTCCCATATGACTGCTGGAAATCAAAATATTAAACTGTCTATGCCAATGTAAACTGAAGTTTCTGCTTTCAAAGTTAGAATAAATTTTAGTCACAGATACTTCCTTTACTACTGTATCCACTGATGTGCTACATCTACATTGACCAGTAAAAATCCTCTTAAGGTGGTTTAATGCCTTGTTCTCATGAACAAACCAAACAAAAACATATAAAAAAAAAAAACCCCCTCAGATCATCAGTAGGATCAGGTCCTGAAACCAGGGTGCAATGTAACTCTAAGTCCTTATTTCTGCACCATCCTGAGGACAATCGCATAACTTAATGCATAGAAGCCTCCAGGGTAACAGAACCTGGAAACCAAGAGATGCTGAAGGGGTATAACTATTCTTCCACAAAGAACTATTTTCACAGTGGTGAGGAAAAATCCACTATCTAAATGGGCAAGAGATAGCTTGTCTCAGCAGGGATGATGCTGCCAAGAATTCCATAACCCTCGTGCCACTAATAATTTTCCTCATAATCTAAACTTTTCTTGTATGAAACAAGTTACTTTGTACTAGGTTGAGAAAGTGAACTTAGAGGAAGGATTTAAATTTCCTGCCAAATTTATTCTTACTGTATAATTTATTTATTAGGCAATGATTTAAAAATAAATGTTTCAGCACTTGCTTTACAGCAGATTTGTGAAAGTATGATTTAGGATGGGTTCAGAAGGGGAGCTGCATTTCCTGCATGATAAATCACACTGAGCTCTCAGCATGACAGACATATGCTTAATTGATTATTCTTTTGCTTCCTTGAGTTTTAGCTATACTTGAGATGTCAAATTTGCAAGCCAATCAAGATATTAGAACATCTTCTGGGATTCCAATTTATCAAAGCCCATGCTTAACTTGAAGCATGTAGAAGAATTCCATTCAAAATCATCAAGGAAATAAGCAGGTTTTTGAAATTTCTGATATGAGACCCTTTATTATATTACAGATTTCCTTTATGCAGTTATCTGCAACAACTAGCATTTACTGGGACCAGCAAATACTGGGAATTCAAACGGGCACAATGGCTCTTAGTTTCATGTCACTAACATCAACAATTAAAATTGGCAACTATGAACCACATAAGCCAGTCAAATATAAGAGGGGAACTGGGGAAGGGAGGGAAATTACTTTTTTGCTGAAATTGAAAAAAGAAAACAAAAGCCTTACTTCAGAAATAGTAGTAGCCCCTGCAGAAGTTACAGAAATGAAGCACTCATTCCACAGGCAAAGCAAAAAAGGCTTCATCAGAAAATTTTAACAGGCATCAAAGAGCGGAAAACAGAGAAGGTTGAAGACTTGCTGAATGAATATGCACAGTTATATTTACATATAAAGATTAGCGCAAGGGCCTGAACTCAGTCATGCAAAAGAGGAGGTAGTATGCAAGGTGATGATCTAATCAAGTTCTTACCAGGGCTTCATAATCTTCTGCAATTTCTGATATCGTCTGCAAAATTAAAACTTGCACGTGAGGAAAAACACTTTAAAACATCTGTACTCTATTTACTGCATACACCCCCCCATACTTGATTCATAAAATTCACAGAGAGACACACAGTAAGAGGCAGTAAATTACTAACAATTTGCTGTGGACAGAAACAGTTCAGTAATTGGTAAAGAACATTCAAAATTAATTTAAAATATTTGTTCAGAATACTTTTGTCAACTTCTGTTAGGGAAAAAGAAAGCATATCTAGACATCCTAAATTAGTTAAGCATTTGTGTAAAAAGCCTTTGGTACAAAACAAAGGTTTACACATTAAGCTTTTTCTATTCTGTTGCTATGACATGTAGCCCATTGCCTGGAGAACTCTTATTTACTTGCAGGCTCCATCACTAGTACTGATGTCAAAGTTGTCAGCATCGTTGACCAACACAAACCAAAATCATGACCTTCTTAAGCTGTGGACAAGTTTCCTATTGGCTTCAAAGAGCAGCATAGAATTTACCCTGGATCTTTTAATACGAGTTGCATTTACTCAACAACTCAAAATCATCTTGCACCAGCTTCATGACATATAAATACACTGCAGCAGTGTTATTTCAACAGAATATGCAGTCTGATCCTTTTGCCCTTAAAATTCACACACCAATGGCCATGTCTAGTCCCAAGGTGCTGAATCAACCCACTTGAGAAAGACAATAACCTGCTTAAGAATGTCACTAATGTTCTAAGAGGCCAAGCTACCACCCAGCCTTCAGTGTGATGCTCGTGGTTTCACAGTACCTTCTGAAACACTTGGTTCCTACTCAGTGTGAAGCTTGTGGTTTCATAGTACCTTCTGAAACACTTGGTTCCTACTTACGGCAAGAAGTTTAACACACTCAATGAGGTTTTTTACTTAGGTATTTCCTATCTTTCCCCCCAAGAATAAAACTGTTTTGTTTTATTGGTGAACCAGAATCTATGAGCTTGTGGTTTCATAGTACCTTCTGAAACACTTGGTTCCTACTTACGGCAAGAAGTTTAACACACTCAATGAGGTTTTTTACTTAGGTATTTCCTATCTTTCCCCCCAAGAATAAAACTGTTTTGTTTTATTGGTGAACCAGAATCTATGACATTTCCTATCTTTCCCCCAAAGAACAAAACTGTTGTGTTTTATTGGTGAACCAGAATCTATGACATCATATTCCTATATTCAGGAAACTGAAAGTCAAATATTAATGGGGGAGGGGATGGGCAAAGAATAAGTGCATTTGAAAGCTGTAGCCCCAGTAATCAGAATTTGCAAGTCATCCCACTGCTAATAACTGGCTTCAGAACTGCTGATTATGCTACTAAGCAAGCTGAAGAAAGGACTATCAATGGTAAAAATGGCATCAAAGTTAAATAACTTCTTTTTAAAATGCCACTTAAACAAAAAAACCAAAAGGGAGAGAGAAGAAAGAAATTTTTAAAAAGTCTGTCTCCTACTTAACCCCTTCTTGTGTCTCCTAAATCTATTTCACAGTTTTATGTCAGAGTCTTGGCTGCAGTTCCACACTGGGCAGACTAGTGTCCAGAGGAGAACAAAGAGGTCCCTCCTGCCTCCCTCACCTTCTCCACAGGTCTTGCTGCCACATCAAGCTGCACAGCAATGCCATTCAGCTCACAACAGCTCTAGGGCTCAAAGCTCTCCAACCATTCTCTGCCAGAATTTGGCTAGATTTTTTTCCCTCCTTCTGGTACAGCACTAACTGCTCCCACTTTTACATTTTCCTCTTTTCAAGAAGGACCAGTCTCAGGGATGGCAGCTTGGGGTCTGGTTTGTCTAACCATCAGTGGAGAAAACAGAGAGTAAATCACCAGAACTGTGGTTTGCAATCCCTCATTGCTAGCTGTGAGCTGCAATACTCATGCCTGAAGATAGTGCTGGCATAGTTTACCATGTATCCAACAAAAGCTGGGCTACAGCCTAGCTCAAATTAGAAAAGTGACAAGATTTTCTTCTTGGATTTCATGGCTTTGGTCCTTTTATGCTACAACAGCTATCTGCTTATCCAGTAACAATGAAACAAACAAAAAGCATCCTGATGATCAGGCAGCCTTAACAAGTGGGGGAAAATACCCTCAACATGCTTTTTTGAGCATAAAAGTTCAAAGCATTTTCCACAGTAGGAGATCCCAGCATCAACAGAATGTCACTACTGTGCTTCTGCAAACAGAGTGCTTCCTTGCTTTGGCAGACTGCTAAACCACCAATAACAGCCACCAACACAAATGGGTTTTGTCATCTCTCAAATGTGTGTGGATCCTTGCAACCTTCTGCAGCACATGTCAGCAACACTACTTAGCATTCTTCTGAGACCAGTTTAAAAAAGAGCTGCTTCACATCCAGGTGCTGACTTTGGCTAAGCAGCAAGTACACTTGAAATTGGTGGTGTGTTTGTCTGACATCACAGAGAAACAAGTGTGGTATTTGCAACTGGTAGCACTTCAAAGGACAGACTCAGTTTTGTCAGAGATTTTTCACAACAGGCTATAATCAGGAGCATTTTTCTCCATGACTGAGCCAGGGATTAAAGAATAAACATCTGAGTCCTAGAACAAAACATTTAAAGAGCAACTCTCTTAGCATTTACAAAACTCTTATCCATCCTGAGTTAACTGGAAATCAGTTAACTTGTAGTCAAAAGATGTGCAATGTAAAAGAATATATAAATTTAAAATAATGTGCAGAAATAATTGAATTATATTAGACTTTTCCTGGTGAAGCAATACAAAGAAAATTTTGACTTCAGAGGAAAGATAACCATCGCATTAAACCAAACAATTTCTACTGATCTCTGTTGCTTTGGTGTGATTAGAGCAGCAATCAATCTAGGACATCAAATGTTGCAGAAACACAGTACAGAATAATTATAGATAGACTTTACCACTGAAGATGTGGAGGCTCTTCTCTAAAGGACTACATGTTATTTCCATCCATCATCGAACCACAACATAATAGAGAAGGACTTGGCATGAGCAAGAGTTCATCCCATATTCACCCACAGACCATGCTAAAGTTACAACTGAAGGAGTAGCCAAGCTAACTCTTCCAGCAAGTCAGCCTAGAAAGGAACTAAGTACAGGCCACCTCCATCAGCTTTCTTCTTTCTGTATACACATAACTGTTGTTTCTTCCAGAGGGCTGACTTTGTGGTAGCAATCAAACAGTTCCATAAAACCTTTCTTGGTGAGTTACCACAGGTATGGTCAAAAATGCTGAAAGCCTTACTGATCTAGACACTGTAATTATCTCAATACTTATATTTATCTAAAAAAAAAAAAAACCAAACAAAAAACATCTCTCAATTGCACTTGAACAGATTGGAACAAAACCACCACCAAAACACAAACGTTATGAGGGTAAATTAAATAGCAGTTGTGAAAAGTTCAGATTCTATAGTGGTGAAAGACAAAAACAGACAGGAATTTTTAAACAGGGAGAAATCTCAAAACAAACGCCAACGTAATGCAAAATAAACATGAACGACTAGTTACCGGGTTAGACATTTTGTTACCATAATACGTTCCCTGTTCGGCCTCAAAGGAACTTTGTGATACACTTCCAGCTGAATCCCTAGGGGCAGCAGTTCCCCAAGCCATACAGAATTACTACTTGCTCAAATACTGTAGATTACATCTCAAGCAGCTTCCAACAGAGACGAGCTTAGCAGGGCCCTGATCAGATCAACTCCTCTCTGTTCATGTGCAAAAACTGCTATATGAAGACCAAAGATTCCCCAAAACTAAACCCCAGCTGGGGTAACCCACAGTGCACAGTAAAGGCTTGTCTGCACTGGGAAGAAAAACTAAAATGCTGTCCTAATGGAGAAGCCAACGTAGACCCACTGGAGCTAATGATACCAACAGCTAAAGCAGTCACACCATTTCACCACAACCAACGTTTCTGAGCCTGCACTGTTTAAACACGTGCAGAGAAGGATAAAAGTACCACTGAGGATAAAAGCTTTTCATGCAGTATGATTCCAGAGAGGGTCCTTCTTAGCAAAGGTGGAAGATGTTTATAAAAGTTTCCTCCTATACAGAAAAACTGACATGATTATGGATTAATTACTTGCTAACAACAAGAAATCACTATCTGGCTACTGCTTTTCAGGCAAACACAGGGAGAACCCACATTCTGGATAACAGGCAGTGTTTAGGAATATGACAAGGAAAATACACGAGTATGTATTTCTGGCTTCTGTCTGTAATAGGTGTGGCTATCACATATAAATGAAGTCTGATAAATACTCTGACTTAACTGAAATAAATTATTTGGATGAAATCTGAAAAATTGCTATTCAGCCATGCAGCAGCACTCAGACTTCTCACAGTCACCACAACACCCCAGAGCCACCACATTCCGAGAGACAGAAACATCCTGGAAAATTGCAGAAGTGAGATTTTAAGCTCTACTCCTTATTTTTGCTGATTTCTCAAATACTACACTTCTGTCTGGAATTAACAACAACAACAAAAAATTAGTTTTGTCCAGCTTGGTACTCTGGAGAACATTGGGAAATATAAATCCACTGCTGGACTTACTCTTTATCACACTTTACAAAAGTGGTTACCAAACAAAACCCAGTAAAACTGTCTCCTCTCCTCGACCCTGTTCCTGTCAACAAGGTGTTAATATCACCACTTAAATGACCAGGGGTTATTTAAATGTTATTATTCTTAAACTCAGGCAAAGTAAGAAAAACAACACTGGGGATAAAGCATTTAGGATGGGGGGAGTGCAGGGAGCTTCCTTTCTTTCCTCCAAAGACATTATTTGTGACAGTTCAGTCTTCAAATGAGGCTTTTATTGAAAGCATACAGTGTGCACTGCACATATATAAAGGATATAAGAGAAATTGTACTTGTCTGCACTGAGAGGGAGAGTGGAATCCAAGTCTGAAGACTTCTGTGAAAACAAACCCAAAATAGAGCAAGCAGGAGAAAAGTAAACCAACGAAGCCAGTCCAGAAAGAAAACGTAGTTCACTTTCTTCCTTTACAAGAACTGCACTTAAAGATGGGACTACAGACTGTTCTCAATCTCTTACCATTACCATCTCCACAGTACAATAATAGGATTACCTTATCTTATATACTTTTTTGGATTTTTGCCTCACAGACAATGGTCACACTCTCCCAACATTACAGAAGCACTAAGAAATGAAGATTGTGTAAAACGCCTGTTGGACAAGAATTAATTTTGGCAGCAATGTCAGATTAAGTAACCTATGCTCCCAGGTGAAGCTTCACAGGAATGGCTGAGCCTGTCTAACAGCCCTGTGTTGTCAAAAATAGAAATTATTTTCCTCCCCACATTGGCTGGCTGATCTTCTGATGCTTGAACAAACTGAATTGCATCACTAAGCACTGGAACTGACCAAGGCAGGGAGCAGGTACTATACAGCCAGTAGCCAGGAAGGATGGAAAAGGACTACTTTATATAGTGGCAAAAACCTACTAGCTTAGTATCGTTCATATCTTCTGAAAATTCATTTTTCATTTATCTAGTGAGTTCTGCTTGCACAAGTGTTTTCTGGGGCAATACTGTAAGCTCAACCAGGGAAGTGAACTGGGTTAAGGAATATTATATTAAAAGTAGCCTTTACTGTCACTTTTCATAATCTACACCAATTTTCCAGTCCAGCTTGGTAGAAACAGTACTGGCATAACTCTGCAGATGAAGCAGGACAAGAACAAGTGGATGTGAGCAAGAGCAGCTTAAACGTTTTGACAGCACTACTGGAATACTCATCAGACTGGGATGGAAAAAACCATTAGCAGGTATGTGAGCAACTGTCCCATAAAGTGTGTTAAAGTCGGAATAACTCCAAACCAATTTGTCTTCAGTTTTCCACTGGGCTGGTACAGAGTATTATCTCTGTAAGGCAAGCCAAGAGCTAGAATTTCACTGAACAATACAATTTGTCCTTAAAGCATGCACAATTGCTGTCTCAGAGCCTTCCAGCTGTACAGCAGCCAACTCTGCAACCACATGTGCTCAACAGAAGGCTCTTCTTAGTCAAGAGTCAAAAAACATACAAATATATATTGATTTAGAAGCTTACATGAACTTGGTCTAGCTGCATTTATTATTTCTAAAAGCAAGATGACAAAATTTAACAACCAGTACAATTTAAAGCAAGGTTGTTTTTTTTCTCCAATCTGTACATGAAGCAATTACAACTCACTTAAAATTAAAACCAGGCTATCTGCAACCTTGTCCTAGCAGCATTGACTAGCATGCTCCTGTGCCATGGCTGTATGACAATAAGGCTTTCCAGCACAGCCACATCGATGAAGCAGATGTCTGGAGAACAACCTTCTCAAAAGCAGCAAAAACAATTCTGGTTACTGTCAAGACAGAGAGGCTTAGCGTAGTCTCATTTTTTTGGCAAAAACTATACGTTATTTCAGCCAAATGACAAGTGTCAGAGATTGTAATAGTGCCAATTAAAAAAATGCTGAAAATTCTGCATAGGCCTGCCTCATTTTCCTCCTAGTCATGAGATCATTATTATTATTACTATTATTACTGGTAATAATAATAATAAATACAGATTCCTTTTAGTAAGTCTTTGGTCTTTCAATATTTATGGCATGTGAGTTATGCTTTCCTTCTCTTGTTTTATAAGGCACTATGAGGTGCTTTTTTCCCTTCTAAGGAAGGCTAAGAGTCTGTCCCAGTCACATGACACTTCTGATACATCAAGAAAAAAACCTACAACTTTACCAGCTTTCTGCTACATCAGAAAGACTATCTCTACAGCTATGATTTTCTAAAATAAAACTACTAGGCTAGACTACGGAGTATAGAATGAACAAACCACATTATCTCAGATGGGGCAGTCAGGAGACAATTGTTACTTCCAGCTTGGTTCCTGAATGTACTTTTTTGTCACTCATTATGATAACTAGGACTTTGAGCATTGCTCTCTTTCTGCCTCATTTTAGGGCACTGCACTCTGAGGGGGGAGCAGAAGCAGCACACCCTTACACTTCCCCTTTATGTTGTCTGTACGCCCAATCAGATGGACTGCATATTCAGCTCCTCTTAACTAGCCACAAACTGGCTTCAGACAAAAACTTAGCAGTAGGAGTGGCATGGAAAACTCTTTCTGAAAAGTCTCATAAAAGGAAAATAATTGTGTGCACACCCACCCCAGTCTTTGGTGATACAAATGCAGAGTCTGAGAAATGATTGAACATCATGGATAATTATAAAATGGAATCAGCATTTACTTGTTCTTCATGACCTAACTTATCTTGCAGTCTCTGCTGTAATTTATAGGTCACCCGAACCATAAACAAAATCATAAAACCAACTATTTTTTTTTGCTTTTTCAGTTAATAGGAGACTCGCAGCAATGCTGTGGAAGCAAGAATGAGCCTGAAGGTAAAACAAAGATAAGCCATCTCAATCAACAAGATCAAGATACATGTGGACAGTTACTAAGACATGTTGCATCTCTGCTGATATAAATATACTCATATTGACAAGATGTGCTCTCAGCTTCACTGGGGCCCCTTGCACCCTACAATCTGCCTACCATCAACCCCAAAGGCTTTGTCCCAGCACATGCCATGCCCACGGTTCATTTGCTCTAAGCACCAGGCACTCAAGGAGAGCTGGCCCAAATTATGGTAACTACAGATAGTATTAAAACCACTTTTGAAAACATACATGAAATAAAACTAAACTCCCTCAATTTCAACAAGAAACTGGAAAAGCTATTCTCTAACACATCCTAATTGTCTTCAATATTCAGGAATATAACATATGGAAAATTAACTAACACTGTTAGTTCTTGTAAACTTTTTATATTACTATTTCTTTTCATCACCTGCAAAATGAAGCAGAAGTAACTGGAAAAACAGTGAATTACATTTTCTTACTGTAGTCACTGTACTTTTAGAGACATCAGCTTCATTAAAATAATGGGTGAGTAGCACAGTAAATAAAGCCAAATATAAATAAAGCACAGGCCTCTTCCTCAGTGAAAGTTGTATAAAAAGCCAGAGTCTTGTTTTCCAGAGGCTGCCCACTAAAACTTAATTACACACTCAAATTATATCTTAAGAGCTGCCTCTAACATGAGTTCCATGTGCAAAGAAAACCTCAGAGCAACTTTGCACTGAGCATGATGGTACTTTTAATGAGCACTGCCTGCCCCTTTGGGGAAAATAGAGAATAAAGCTTGAATTAACAAAATTCATCGATTTCTAGCACAGCTGCACCACACCATGAACAGAGGCACCACTCAGCCTGGACTTACAGATGTAGGGCTCTTCTCAGCTGCATTAACCCAAGGGCAGCTGGGAAAGCACACAGAGGGGCTTCTTGCAGAGCAGCAGCAGCAGTCACCCCATGGGGTATGTCCCATCCTTGCTGATCCCCTCAGAGTCCCAACAGTGCAATACAAGAGCAGAGACAGCCACTCTCACACTATTCCACAACACGACTGCTCTCAGGTTGTGGCTCAGTGATGTACCTAGGCCAATATAAGGGTCTGCTAACAGAGAAAAAGGGCCTTTTCTGCATCCACTCATGCCTTCTTCCTCTAGTCCCAAACCAAGCAGAAAATTAACTCTGCAAAACAGAAGCAGGTACTTTGAAACAAGTTAACTGGATTGGCTTTGTGAAGCATCCAGACACCAGAACCAGCTCTGGGAAGTAAGCAGAACTGGGCTGAAGAGCAGGGTTAACACACAAGAAATGGGAGAAGAGGCAGGAAGCTGGACCATCTCTTAGGAGCACCAAGGCACTAGGTATCTCTCAGCTGTATGGTTGACTCACAGCCTCATTCAAACAAGGCTGGCACAACATGAGTAACTCAGAGGTGGGTAACATAAGGCCACAGTGATGCATTTTTACAAAATATGTTGCCTTCTTAAATAGAACCATCACAGAAGTTTCTGCCTCTCCCTGAAATTTCTGGCTCCTCATTCTTCCTCTAATACCTGCCTGACCCCTTTATACCTGCCCTTTATAATGCTAATATAATTGTTTGGGTAGGTTCACCTCCTGACACTGAAATGATCATAGGCAAGTCAAGTACTGGTGCCGGGCAAAGGAGAGGGAACACTTTTTTGTTCTGAAGCATTTTGGTGACCTGGTCAGCTGCACAGCACACAAGGCCAAACTGCTGAGGGGGCACAGCCCAGGGTGGGAGCTAACAGCGAGGAGGCCTTCAGCTTGATTTATCTGTTCACCAAGCATCTTGCAGGACCTTTTATTAATGGTACTGCAGAGGGTCCAAATGCAAACAGCAACAGAGAACATAAGAAGACAACTGACCGACTCCAGTTGCTTTTCCTTGACAGCCTAGGGCACCAAATCTTTTTTAAAAATAACAACGAACAACCAAACCAACCAAACAAACAAAACCCCCAAAACAAAACAGTTTTCTCGTTGCTTCTGAGGAAGTAGTTTGTCTGCTGGCTTAGTGTGCTGAAATAGCAATGACTGACAGACCCTGAAGTGGGGGGACAGGTTCAACAGCTTCAAGTCAGACTAGAAAGGGAAGCAGAAGCACCATGGCAGGCTTAGGCTGCTGAGCCTGTTTATGTTTGCTCCTTTCATTAAATCCCATGTTCCGTTAAATATGCACTCATCAGTCAGTGATGCACAGTATAAAAGCAGAAAGGAATATACAGCATAGCATAGTGCAGATGCCCTTGCTTTATAACTCCCTTTGCAAAACCAGACTTGGAAAAACCTGACCTGCATACACCCTCAGAAGCTGCAGAACATCTAGGCTGCTGAACACGAAAAAGTCTGCAGTGAATAGTGAGACAACATGTGAAGCTGCTGGAAATTCTCACAGTCTGAGTCTCTGTTCAGCACCCAAAATAGAGAGCATTTCTTTCCACAGGCACTGATAAATAGATTAAACAGGTAGATAGATCAATGCATATTTGGTGACACATTACATCAGCCAAAAAGAAAAAAATTAAATTCCTCCAAATGCAAGCCACTTCAAAAATAAAATTAAAAGCAAGGCAATCTATTCTGCTCATATGTCCAGTTTACAAGCCTGGTGTGTGGCTTGAAAACGTATACCTTCAGCCAGGAAATATTACTAGGGTGTAATTTGCTGAGCAGTTCTTTCAACAGTGGTGCTGGCTTAAGTAGTTTCCCTCCCAAATAGTTATTTTCAATCCAGATCAGTCTGCTACAGCTTGGCCCATCCCACAGCTACAAAACAGTAGTACAAACACATCTGAAGGGTGAGTAGAGCATTTACTTTAGCCTCGGTGCAGCTAAAAAAATGCTTGTAAAATATGTGAATGTCTGTTTCATTAGAAAATAAAGTGCTTTAGTTTAATACATTCCACAGTGTAATAAGTTAAATCATTTCAACTAAATAAAGTCATGATAAAATAAACCATGGAGGCAGTGACTTTTAATTTGCGTATATTCCAATCTTCATAGGCACATGTGAGCCTGTCCATTCATTTTTTAAGTAGTACAATAACTGTATACATATGTTTACATCAACTTAAACTTATCTTTGCTTTTAATTTGGTCCCTAAACAACAAATATTATGTGAATATAAGACAGGTTGACAAATCTGAGAACCAGAAGCATTTTTTTTTAAAGTGGCATAACATGTGACATGTGCCACAGACCACATCGCTGCAAAAAAATAAAGACCATAACCCCAAAATGCTCTAGATGAAACTATGAGCTATTGGAAATCTAGTATATAGCTGTAGTTAGGCAATAAGGACTTGGAGTCCAATAAACCATTGACCACATAAGAGGTAGGGATCGGTGAGAGCATTGCTCAATCTAAGGACTAATGGATTCTAAAAAGTAGTTAATTTTTCTGTGGAAAATCCCCAGTATATTTTGTACAAGACCTTCACAGACCATTTGTGTTCCATTTCAAAGACCACTTGCTAGTTTTACTTTACCCCCTAACACTATTTACTTCTGCAAATCAAAGGGAATGTGTGTACATTTGTGAGGGGATTTGGACTGATTTTCAGTCTGGCCCACAAGACTGAACACCACCAATGAATAAGAGAGCTACTTTCAGAGCATTTTCTTTCTCTTAGGAAAAGGTGTGGGTATTGTTGACTTGACTACTGTAGTAGAGGCTGACACTGCAAAGCACTAAAACTCTTACTTGAAAGCAAAAGCCTACTGGAAACACAATCTGTTAGAACATAATTTAATAGTGCAACAGTACAGTGGATACTTTTCTGTTGCACCCTCCATATTAGGCCCATGGACACTTACTCAGGAACATGGTTCTGAATTACATCAACAGTGAAATTTGGTAAGGTGTTCTAGTAAAGAGTAAGTGTATTTTCAGAGGTAAACTTTCAATTTCATAACAAAAAAAACCACTGCCATTTGAAAAAAACCAACCAGAATTAAAACAATAAAAAATGGAAATAAGCAAAGCACTTTTTATGAGTGGATTTTACTCCACATGTTCTCATTAAGGTGAAATTTAAAACACAGTTTTCAGATAACATCACTTAAATATCAAAATTTAAATATATTATGAAGGATTTATCAAAATACCAACAGGTAGAGAAGAAAGTAGGACCAGTCCCCCAAAACCTTACACCCCAGAGGGTACTTGTAACTTTCTACTTTGCTCACCCCCAGTCCCCACCAGCCTATTGTTAGAATAAATTAAACAAATATTCTCATTTTAATTAATATACTACCCTAGCAGCCCGGAACTCTTCAGATATTTTATTTTATTTTATACAGTCTTTGAAATTATACACAAAAATACTTTGGGCACTCAGAAAGTGAGCAAGAAATCACCCCATATGGAAGGAACATCAGAGTTTAAGCAGAATACTTACTCTGTGCCACTTTCAACCATTTGCGTTAGGAGGGAAATGCCATCTAGGTTTATAAATTCTTGGGCAAATGTAACATCCCGTGAGTAGTTGGCTAAGTCTTTCAGTGCTTCTAACTTTGCATCCATACTAGAAGACTGGATCCTCTCATGGAGCTGCTGTGCATTTTGAGCCTAAGAGAGATGCAAATCACACAAAACAAAAACAACAAAAAAGTTTTTGTTACAATGAAAATCATTAATAAAACATTAGTGTAAGCAAGAACAATGGCCATATTTAATATTAGTGATACTTAGCACTTCCATGCTCAGAAATTGTGAAGTAGCTCAAACACAAATTACTTTTATAAAAGTATGTTACTTGTGTATTACTGCATTATTACCCAGAATTATTTGGATTCTTGCAGAATCATTAACTGAGCAACAGATAGATATCTCACTGTCTCAGGCAAAATGTAAGCATTATAAAAGACAGCCTTTGGCTGGAAGAGCTTATGTGTTACATCAATAAAGTAGAAATGAAAATAAAACAAATTGCATCAGACAATCCCAGTATAATAACAGCAGCACTTTTTTTTCCTGTCAACGCTTACTCAGTTCACACACTTCTTATGACCTTTAACAATGAAGACCATATACTGTCCTAATCAGGATATATCAATACAGACCAGCTTCAGGCCTTCTGCTCCTTCCTCCCCCTCTTCCTTTTATTCACAGACAGTTCAAAACCTCATATACTCTTTTAACAAGGAGCATAGGAGTAATTACTTCCCACATAATACTATGATATTATCTGTCATACATCTTTATGCAAGTTCAATATCCAAATATGCTAGGCTATGCTGTCCATTAATGTTTCAAATAGAGGATGAGACAATGAAATATAAAATGAACACTGACGATAAAAAGCTAAAGAAATATTTAAATAATGCATATGAAATTGTCTCTCTCTTTAGCCATACACATACTTTAAAATACATCTCACGTTTCCAATTTGATGCTTTCACTTACCTGAATAGAATACCCAAAAGCTTCAGTTAATAGCTAGCTAGAAGATACTTTCCTTAGAAAAATAATCTTCTCTGTATACAGAAATATGCACAAAATTCTATTTCCTAAAATTCATTTCTTACCTGCCACCAAATGAAAGGTTAATGAGCGGCTATGTGTCATTAGGAAAACAAATTAAATGTAAATTCTGCTGAGTTATTTTCTCTGAGATGATGCTTATTCTTTCTCAGCTGGAGAAGAAATATAGAAGAAAAGGTTGTGCTGACAGACAATTCCTTTTCTGTTCAAGTAATGAATATACTCTTCACAGAGATGGTCATCTCTGCAGATCAAGATTCTGAGATAGCAGTCATTTTTAGTGCAAGTGAATAAAAAATCAAGGAACCCAGGAAAAACACAGCTACAGATTCCTAACTACATAAATTTGATTGATTAAAAAACATGAACAAATTTAATGTTATAGCATCCTCCAAGACTAGCAAGGTTTGTTACTTATCATTTTTACAAAGGAAAAATGAATATATGGTCACCGATCAACCTTTAGCCAGAGCCTATGTGGTAAGGAGAATATACAGGGAGGAAATACCTTCCAGTTAGTATGACTATGGTTAACATCTTCAGTTAAGACAGCATTGAAAAGAAATAGAGTATCTTAGTCCTAAGATATTTTATGCCTTAAGTATAGGGTGGTGCAGCCATAGCAGCTACATTAGCTCTAGAAGTTACCTACTCTATCAATGGGTTGAGTTATAATGTGGAAACAATGGCTTATACAGTCTCTCTAACTGGCAATGTCTGCCCAAATGGTACTAAAAGAATATTCTCTCAAACTCAAGCAGGTGGTAACATAAATCATTTGCCAAAGTCCATGGAAGAAGTAAAAATAGATACCACTAACTTTCAGCTTCTAGGACGACCACAAAATATTTCCTCAAACTCTTTGCCTTCATCAGAGTGGGTGAAGAAAGCTTTGCTAAAGTACTCTTGTGTAATCAGAACAAAAATTCTCGTTATACTGTTATACATACTATTATATTATACTCATTATTATTACCTGAACCAAGAGATCAACAGTCAACTCCTACCTTAAAAAATTACCTCCTTCATGGAGCCATTTCTTACTCTAGACTCCCCACTACAACAACTCAGGAAGACTCAGGGATGCAAAGCATCAGTAAAAGATTACTGTACTCAGAATGCATGCTATGTCTGAATTCCTGCCCACTTCAGAAAAGAAATACTCTGGAAAATCTTTAATACTGCTATGGCAAATACATTCTCCTGATTTTGGAAATGGTTGCTCAAATCTAACCTTAAACTCAGTAAGATCTGTACACATGCCTTCTCCTACCTACCACAGCTCTGGGAAGTTACCACCCTCACTATCTGCCTACTGAAGGATACAGTTCTTCCAGCTTGTCATGGGAATTGAGTCCTCTGAAAGCTCCTGGACCCATTCAAATGAAACAAATAGGAAAGTTGAGCAAAACAATTGGTTCAGAGTGACTGAGCAGCCCTCCTGAGCTGCTCAAACAACAAGTCTGAATGGGCAAACCTTGGGCAGCACAGCTGTGGCCAAACAGATGTGTTCTGTAATTGCCTGTGTAGCACAGCAGGAAGCAAGAACAAACATGTAAGTTGAGCCAGGAGAACATCCTCCTCCAAACCCCTTCACATCACACCAAAAACTCACGTGTAAACAATGTCTCATCTTCATACACATTGACAACAGATTATTTATGGTCAAATTCAACTTCTCTTAAACAAGATTCCTGCCCCCAGGATAAACACCTGGGGCTAGTAAACTGCTGCTGCCACTCCAGTTAGATTTCCATTCAATACTAATCATGGGAAGAGCTAACCCTACCTCTCACCAAAACTGAGAACACCAGCACAGTGTCATACATTAACAGCTCACCTACACTGCACAACAGCAGCGTGAGTGGGACCAACCTATCAACAGAGGCACATAATCCTCTTTCCTCCCAAGTCAGTGAGAGCTTTGAAATTCACCACACTAAAACCAAAATATTATCTTAGATCATAGACAGCTTTGTACCCCCTACAGAGCACAGAAATCCATGCTACAAAAATGGTTTAACTCCATTTTAAGCATGTAAAAGAGTGCTTACTAACACAATAGGCTTTACCTGCCTATGTAATGTTCCGTCAGCAGAGTTTACACATGGCTGCAGTTTTCTTACATTAAACAAGTTTTGCAAGACACAGCATCCAATAAACCTTGCTCCTTCTACTATTACAAGAGAAAAGAATAGACAATGCTAGAGAAGATCTTGATTAAATGGGTAAACAAATATTTGTCTCAGCAAGAGTGCTGGTACATGTCTCACTGGCAACACAGACAAAAGCCATGTTGGCTATTGTCATCCCAAATGCCTGATGGGTGAAAATATTGCTCCAGTGAATACCATGCAGTTCTCAGAAGCCTCCTAGTTCTTGTTGCCATAGCACTCATATGTGCTTATGGAATGTACAGCTCACTTATGACTGCATTAAAAAATGAAACCCAGAAGAAATATGCTCCGAGTGCTTACCAGGGAGCTATTTTAATGATTTACAAGCCATCAGTGGATGGACAGAGAGAACAGCTCATTAAAGCAATAGCAGAGCTGGCTGCCATGTCTGTACTCTTACCGAAATATCATTCAGGTAAGAATAAATATATATATAAAAAGCTTCACAACTGAGAACCATTAGAGGGAATTAACAGAAACGGCTGCTCAAGTAAACGAAAAGCAGAATTAACTGCTCTTCTGTTTAGAAAGGAAGGAAGAAAGAAAGCTTGTAAAATGTGTGCTATTGAAGCCCTAGCATTTCAAAAGGCTGTCAAGTGGCATAAGCTGCATGTCTAGTCTTAAAACGACTTGCTCCAAGGACATCCAGAAAGGTTGGCCCTTAGGGAGTAGCAGTGCTTAAAAGGAGCAGCTTGATGAGATTGTCAGCTTAAAGAGAAAACTAATGACCTCAATCCAAGATGTAACTTACTTAGAGACTCAAATAGCCATTTGGAGGTTAGGAATCCCAAGATCATCCTAACAAGGGATTCTACTGATCAAATTATCATTTCTCTGCCACTGAATACTTTGTGCAAACTTTGAAAGCAACTTATTTAACCAGATGTATGCAGGGTTTCTGTACGGAATACAAAATAAAGCAAGGACAAGAGCAAGGACACAGATCCAAATGTAACTGCTATGAAATATGAATGTGCTATAGAAGACATTTGGACCATTGATTTAAATTGCTGTTTTGCATTATGTAATCAGTTGTCTTCTTTATCCTTTGCAAAAAGCAAATAGAATATTATGGACTTCCTTGTAGATAAGTTAGTCACATTAATCAACATTCTACAAGAAAAAGGGCATACAGACCATCAATAACTACCAAATACAGTTCTGTACTAACTAAACAGGTGCATTTCTGTGGTTTAATTTAAATTACTCAGTGTTGAAGCACCATGGTGGTTTAAACTGCTGCCTGTTCCTGGATCGTTACTGCCACTTCATCTACAACTGCATGTATGTGAGAGAGCAATGGAGGACTGGATACATTACATAGTCATCATTGTATGCATACCAGATTCAACAGACCCATCACGGCCAACTAGTGTCTGATGCCAGGTAAGCAATGAGATTCCATTTTAATTAGTAAATACACTAATTGTTAGCAGCTTTTTACATGAATATTGGATCACAATTTCTAACTCTAAAGCCCTGTACAGATGTAATACCTAGAGCTGTTCTATGGAATCACTATATGCAGTTAAGGACACAGAAACAGGAAAATGGTGATGTCATGTACTAAATCAGTGACGAAAACATTACAAATGCATAGCCATGAGTATTATGCTAAAATGCCTAAAACAAGTTTATGTAATCAATAGCCACTTCTCAATGACTTTTAAGTATCTTTTCCTCTTGCTGCATTCAAAACAATCCTTTCTACTTACTATTCAAAATATGCCTTTGGAAGCCTGAAAACATGAGATTAAACCTTTATCTATAAAAAGACAAAACCCAAGCCGCTTCTCAAATCTTGGTCAGTCCCTCCAGAGTAATTTTCCTAGTATTTCAGAATCCTTTTAAAATGATCAGTTATTTGAAAAAACTTGCAGGATTTGATTTAAGGAATCCTGCAGTTGCACACACGTAAAAGGTTGGACTCTGCTTGCTGCATTGCAGGACACAAGTGTCCTTTCAGATCAGTGTCACAATTGGGAGTAATTATAGCACATTTATACACCTACCCACCATTCACTGGAGTATGGGTATCACAAAATAGACAATAGCAACCTGGTATTTCAACTGTCATGTATGTTCAAATACAAAGAAATGTTGCAAAAAAAACTTTAGATGAGTCCCTTCAGAAATGCAAATGGACAAAGGAGGAAAACAGGTCACAGAAAACTGCAAGAACACACAATAGCCCAAAGAATTGGTAAGAAAGATGATAGGAGAGGTTAAAATAAATAAGAAATATGATATAGGAACAAAGATAATATGAGAGAAATTCAATCTGTACTCAAGTTACCTAGGAAACAGAGTGTCTGTGTGGTGAGCGGTTTATAGAGGAAAAAAAATAACATTGTTTAGAAAAAAACAGCCTTTCAGAGAATTGCACAAACTTAGCAAACAGACCTAAGGAAACAAAGAGGCAGTTCAAATTCCCAACAGGCCTAAGGACTGGCGTTTGCAAACTTTTAGCTCAAAGAAATTGAGAATAGGCACATTGTAAATCTCTCAAGGCAAGCATTTATAATGGATTTAGCAGCACAACATAATAGCAGTTTTGCCCTTGCGATATTAGCAATGGTTTTCAGAAAAAGGTCCCTGTATATGCACACAAAATAATCTAAATTTGAGATTTAAAAAGAGAAAGTATTTAACATTTAGATTCAGAGAGTTAGATTTCAAATCCTAATTTCAAAAAAGTCAACCCAAAAAATGCAGGTTTAATACTTCTAGATAAAACTACCTTTCCTCACTCCTTTTAAGCTTTAATAGTACCTACTCTGGGTACACAAGCCATACATAATTAGAGATTGATGACAACAGAACCCAAAAAATTTTATCTCATCCTTCTCACCCAATTTTCTATGACTCAGGCCACTCAACTGTGAATGGCTACAGACAGACTCCTGGCTGTCATAGTAATACGTTGCATAAAAATTAAGAACTAGAAAAGCATTTTAAGTCCCTGCAGTCTTCAGAACTGGTCAACATAACTCCTCAAGAAAAAAAAAAAGTTTTCTCAAAAGGCTTGTGAAGTTCAGAACAGATTTTTTTCCCCCCTACACAACAGCCAAGAAGTAGGCAGCTCAGGCCTCTCTGAAACTACATGGACACATCCCAGACACTGCATAATCCATATGTGGCTTCTCTTAACCTGTCTCAATTTTCCTCTCCATTACTAATTCCTCAGCCTTTTCAGAAAGCATTTTTTGGAATTATTTTATTTTTCTGGAGGGAAGTGGAAAGGCAGTTTCAGCTTTACACTAAAGCAGGGTAGGAAGAAAAAAAGGAGGGGGGAGAAATTCAGAATCTTAATATTTTTCACAGGATAAGAAAAACATTTCCCACCCAGCTCTAACAGCTAGGAAAGCATCTTTCCCATTTTGCAGGAGTGTATCAAGCAGCCTGTTCTTCACATTATCTCCTTCAACTACTGTTGCTCTCATACTGAATTTCAGAGAAAAAAAAGGAAACAGATGGCCTGTTAGCTTTGCAGAGTAAATGACAAGTATGATGTGGGTCAGCAGTTTAAAAACCCACAGTTTGAAAGCCTTTAATCAATCTATTTTAGGCACTGCTATGATGACCACTTTGACAGGACCTTAAAAGCAAAGACACTACTGTAGGGTGGGAACATGCAGAACTTAGCTTTATATCTATTTAAAGAATACAAATGCTCTCTAATCTGGCAAAATCAATCTATTCCTTGAAAACCTCCTTCCAAGCTACCTCTCTGATTATGGGAAAAAGTTAACAAAAACTTTGAAAAAAAAAATCCAAAAGTTTGAAAATAAGCACTGGTTCAGGGATAAATATCAATAGTAAAGGCTAGAGAGTAGACCAGACTTCTATCTTATAACAGGGTGGCTGAGTCACTTAGAAGTGCAGGCCAGTGCCAGAGTGGTCTGCAGCTTGGTTAGTAACAGGTTATACCTCAATATCCTAAGGACCCCTCTCCTGACTGACTGACCCTAAGGCAAATCACACACAAAAACGAGCAAATCACAGTCCTATGCAAAGCCTCACCTTCCCCCATAGGTATTAACAGAAAGTCCTATACATCCAAGATTTCTCTTTTGCATTTGTAGGTCACATTTCCAACTGCATAAGTGATCATGAAGACAGACAACCATTGCCACAGATCAGTCACAGCACAGCCTCTCTTCAGTTTTGCATGGTGCAACTGGTTGTGGATTTTGAGACAGGGAGGATTCCATGAGTCATCTCATGCAGTTACTCCATGCTGTGGTTACACAAAAGAATGATGCAGTGTGTTTGGACCATACTGATTCTGATGAACCACAGATATTGTTTTGGTTCCATGAGATCCCAAGTCTGAAGCGGATATTTGTTCTTAACAAGTCCCAAAGGTTGGGAAGAGCTGGTGGAGGTGCTGTCTGTTTCTGAGGAAGTTCCACCAAATGGGGTTTACTGCACCAGCAAGTGGTTTCCCCATGTACAAGGCTGTTCTGGTGACGCATGCCAAGAGACTCTGGAGACACACAGACCCTGACAGAGCTATGGTCTTAAACTGACGTTTATTTTTATGACTGTAAAGCTCTGTATATAACCACTGAAAAAGATGATAAAGAATAATGGAAATCTCTTGTGTTTGCCCAGTTGGCTGCTGAGAAGCTCTTTGTATTAAGAAGCTACTGGGTGGCAGAGTTTGTTCATAAGACTGCTTTGAATCTGCAGAAGCTAGAACACCACCATGAAGAGGTAAACTATTTTAATGGCACACTACATTTGTCAGGAAAGAAATTGGATTGCTTCTGCCTTAGACATACATCTTCTGGGACTAATAGTGGCTTTCAGCATGTGGCAACAGTACTGCTCTACTCAGCAGGAAAAAAGAGCAACACTGCCGTGCTTTTTCAGGAGCTGGCAAGGAGATGATGTTGGGAAGAAAAAAAACCGGTAAATTCTGAACATTACAGTTGCTACTCACTCAGCACAAACCCAAAGAGCAGGAAAGCTCTGACCTGAGCTGCCCAGCAGAGCTCTCCATGATTCAGATCCCTGCCCTTCCTTCTGGCTTTGAGCTCTGGGGCAGAAAAGGAGCAAATTGAGTGAGGCTGCAATGTCAGCAGGGAAGCAGAGAAATCTTGGACATGAAAGCTTTTCTTAGCAGGAGAGAAGTGGGACACAAAAAACCACACCCAGTTGTGCCAACCTTATCAGCAAATGTCGCTCAGAAATAATCACTCCTGCCTCCATACTCAAAACCTTTGCAGGAGCATTGTTGGGTATATTGTGGATAAAGCTTAAAAATACATACAGTAGTTCACAATTATTTACTAATCAAATCTTCATTTTGAAGGGAGAGAAAAACAGAACAGTAACTCACCGGAGATGTTGTTAATCGAAGGATGGCTCCATTTTTTATTTCATTACGATTCTGAAAGAGGAAAATCCAAAAGGTTTTCTTTAAGACTCACATAAAAAGATGCAACATGCATTCGCTGAATGCCATAGTACAACGTCATACTAAACCAACAACAGTAGTTTTCTCTGTCTGCATGTCAAAGCTTCCCTCTTTACCTTCAACAAAGAGGTGGCTGTTCACATGATACTTAACAAATCTGAACCCTTTCAAGAATGACTTCATGTTTTTCAAAGTTTAGCTTCCACTGGCAACTTTTAAATATTTCTTTGAAATATACTGTCCATGGTGTCTGGCTCTGGTGTTGTACATACTTGAAGAGTTCCAAGTTTGCTGAAACCTGTCATTAAACATCTGCAGGATTTAGAATTCATCCCACTGGCTCTCCATTTTCTATAACAAGAACATGCTGACTTAAACCACTGGAACCTACCCACTAAGTTCTGCCACCACGACTTTGCATTCTCTCTCAAAGTAAAAAAAGCACTGCTGTTAGCAGTAACTAAAGTTCAAACATGCCATAAGTCCTTCAAGGAGAAGTACCGGCAGAATGAGGGGGTATTAGACACTTTTCTTTTGGTTAAGTTCACATAATGTGTTCAAATAAACTGAAGTTATGGGTAGATGAAAAGCTGCTATGGTATAAGCTATGGTGTACACTTAGAGAATCCTTACACCTTTGTGGCCAATGCCCATGGGCATGGTCTTTCCCTGTGGTAAACACAGGGGAGCCTGCCACCCTTTCAACAACATACCTCCTGTTTACCACAGGTTAGGAGAATAAGGTACCTAGTGCAATCAACATACTAAAAGGTACTAATTGGGCACAATGCAATGCATGGGCACAATGTTGGCGATGGTTCAGTAGCTTGTCATGAGCTGATACCCCAATTTGTCAAAGGAATTGGAGGAATCCCTAACAGTTTGAGAGACAAGAGCTATTTTTGTGTTGAAGACCACATTGTAGGCTTTCTGCAGGCTGGTGTTCAGCCAAAAATAAAAAAAAAAAGGTGTATTTCTCCTCAGGCAGATTTTCCCAAATTTATTTCATCCTCCTTCCCATTCTGATACATCTCAAATCCAAAATGCTTAAAACCAGATAAATCTTGCCTGAAACCAGGTCAAGTAGTCCCAAAATAAAACTTCAGTACATTGTCTCTTTCTTGGTATCCAAGTTGTCTGTGGGATTGGTTCTAGCTACCTCCAAGATCACTCTCCACCCACAAAGACTTCTTCAGTCTAACTGAAATAATTGAAGTGCCAGACAACACAGGGGGTACAAGGGAAAAGATTTCTTATAGCATCTTTGCCTACATGTGCAGCTAACTCATCTCAGCCCTCAGCAGTCTCCTCCTGCCAGAACAGCTCCAGCGAGGCCAGCCAGGCTATATTCAAGAGAGGAGCAAAGAAAGGTGAGCAGCTAAATACAGGGTGACTTCCCACAGCACTAACAAAGTGCCAGATTTTCTTTCTTGTAGTAAAACAGCACCAGAACCAGCTACATTTCATCATGTCTAAGGAATCTGTATGAAGTGGCAACAGCACATTTGTGTGGTTTAACTTCGGTGTTGAAGCAAACTCACTTCACAAACAGTTGTGGTGGGTTAAACAGTTACCACCTCCTGGACTTGTGGAACTGAATAAAAGTAATTGCTTTGGGACAGACAGTCAGCACAGGCTAAACCTACCTTCATCAACAACTTAGACTAAGCCACTGGACCTCAGTGTTAGCAGTGTTAGGCCAGAATATGTGCATGCAACACACATATACACACAGACTTCCATGAGTTTTACTTGTAATGCAGCAAACCCCAGCATGCAAAAATATGAAAGCCAGGGAATCAGGCAGCACTTGAACAACTTAAACTGTACCAATCACATTCAGAATTCAAAGTCCACTGACATCTTTATGAAAACACTGGAGTAAGTAAATATTCTTAAACATAAACAAGAGCACATGAAGTGGCTTATTCTTTTCAGCAACATAACTTCAGGCTTAAAGTTTCTCATATCCCCTGATGCAATTAACATGAACTACCAAATCAGATGTATAAATGAATTTGTGGTTTAACAACTTAAGCCACTTCAGCTGTGCCACGAAAAGCACCTCTGCAAACACTCCTCGTCCACTGCAAACAAGAGATACTGGGCATAGCATGAGGAGACTACACGGTGGTCTCCGGAGACTTGAGGAGTTTCCTGAGCAGCTGAGTACTCCTGCCTCCCACCTGCATGCTTCCTTTTCCACCTCACACCAGCTCTGGCACTGGACTGATCTGTTTGTGGGGCAGACTCACTAACCTGGCAGAAATCAGCTCCAGCAGGAAAGAGTTTTCTGTCAAGTTAATAAACAGAAACAAGCTTTGCAAGCATTCAGCACCAGTGCAAACCCGAGAAAGATTGCGGAACCACATCTTTGCAAGCAGGGAAGCGGTGGGTGGAAAGAGAACAGGGGAAGCATTAGGAGGAATTATACCTCCCCTTTTTGGGAGCAGCAAGCTGTCAGCCACAGTCCGAATTATATTATTTTGTCGTTGCTTCAGCTGAAACCATGCTCCACAATTCATTCAATTACAGTAGTTTTGCCACAGGCTGAAGCCCTGACTCAGAAAAACTTGGCTTAACCTGATATACTCTCCATAGTGCAAATCATGCAGGTCAAAAAATAAATCTCTGATTAAAGGACACTTATAGATTGAATAGACTGAATCTGCAACCAAGCTAGCAAGTGAAAAAATATCTTATTACAAAATATACTATTTCTCTACAGTCAGAAGAATTTAAAAACAAGTGAAAAAAGGAAGCTGATAACCTGGCTGAACCCCACATACCACATTTGGATAAAGAAGAGAAGTACTATTCTCCAGAGTGACCATGTGTCAGGAGGTTATACATAAAATAGCAGTGGAAAAAGAACAAACAGAGCACTTTAAAAGCACCACTGGACATTTTCTTTGGAGTCCTTCTGTTTAATCATCAAGATGAACCTGAAACACCAAAGCTCTCGCACTCAAAGGTGCAATGCTTGTCAGAGCCCACACACGAAGCCTTTCATCATGTCTGGCTCAGAGCAAGGTGTGTACATCTGCTCTATACTATAAGCTCAATCACTACACTCACAACAGATAGAGAGCTCATCTTCAACTTTGTTAGGAACTGCGATGACAGGACAAGGGATAACAGGTGCAAATTGAAGGAGGGGAAGTTTAGGTTAGATCTTAGGGAAAAGTTTCTTATCGTGAGGGTGGTGAGACACTGGAACAGGTTGCTCAGGGAAGTGGTGGCTGCCACAACTCTAGCAATGTTTAAAGCCAGGCTGGATGAAGTCTTGAGCAACCTGGTCTAGTGGGGAGGTGTCCTTGCCCGTGGCAATGGGGGCTGGGACCAGATGATTTGTAATGTCCATTCCAACCCCTAAAATTCTATGACTTTATGAACTTCTGACTTAGACAAAGGCTTTAGGAAAACTGCCCAGGCCTTCCCTCTGAAAGCATTCAAAGCATCAAGCCTCTAACACAGCAAGCTAGCCAAAACTTGAAAAGGGTTAGCTATTCCCCAATTAAAAAATAACAATTTTGTTTATCTATTCTAAATAATGGCTTAAGCACATACCAAGAAACAGCATATAAACATACAATTAAGCCAAGAGGACTTCCTGCATTAACTGTGTGATGCAGTAGTCAGCATGCCAGTTAATTTCAATTACAGCATTTACACACAGTTAATCTGTTTAGTATTAGGGACAGTGTCCTGTGGATTTCTTTTCCAGGATAACAGAATATCATTACAGCAGCCCAGCTTTGGCAACCATGCTTATAAGCATCACTGGCATTCAGGACAAGGCCCACCACCACCTACGGTGGGAAAAAGAACCCATAACAAGACAAAAACTAATTTAAAAAACCTTCTTCCAAGATATTCCTAATCTGTTTCTCAAATGTACATGAGGTTTGTAGATACTGTTCATGCTGTTGATCTGTATTACAAAAGCTTAATCCCGAGCAGTGAAGGAACTAGTGAAATGGTACTACCCAAAATGTCCCTAAAAAAACTCAAGAAGAAAAGAGATTTGTCACAAATGTTATCTAGGACTAAGACAGAAGTTAAATTATAGATACAAATAAATCCCATTTGCAATACTGTATCTAGCAAGGTATAATATATATCACAAGATGATTTTATTCTAATTGAGTAGCTAATATTTTCAAGCTGAGTTTTCAATCAGACACACAAAGAGCATAACACAGCAGGAAGTAGAGGATACCTGGACAGTCCACCTTGTGTTCACATTTTAGGACCCTCTGACTTCCAACTTCACCAGCTGAAGCAAAATTAACCTACCTGACTATAAACCCTTCAGAAGGGACAGGTAAGGAATGAGATGCAGTGGGGTAGCCCTGTATGTTAGGGAGTGTTGTGACTGTGTAGATCTTAGTGATGGGGACAATAGGATTGAGTGTTTATGGGTAAGAAGTAGGGGGAAGGTCACTAAGGCAGATGTCATGATGGGAGTCTCTTAAAGACCATCCAACCAGAAGGAAGAGGCAGACAAAATATTCTATAAGCAGCTGGGAGAAGTCTCACAATCACTAGCACTTGTTCTCACAGGAAATTTCGACTTCTCGGATGTCTGCTGAAAATACAACACAGCAGAATGTGATTGGTATAGGAGATTCCTGGAGTGTGGAAGATAACTTCCTGACACTGCTGGTGAGGGAGCCAGCTAGGGAAGGTGTCCTGCTGGACATGCTGTTTATGAACAGAAATGAACTTGCATGTGATGTGATGGTTTGAGGCTGTCTTGGGCACAGTGATCATGAAATGATAGCTTCATAAGAAGTAAGGAGGGGGGGTCAGCAAAACTGCCATCTTGGACTTCCAAAGGGCAGATTTTGGCCTGTTTAGGAGCCTTGTTGACAGAGTCCCTTGGGAGGCAGTGCTGAAGGGCAAAGGAGTTCAGGATGGATGGACATTCTGCAAGAAGGAAATTAAAAGGCACAGAAGTAGGCTATTGGAAGACAAGCCAGTGGGGAAGACCAGCCTGGCTGAGCAAAAACCTTTGGCTGGAACTCAGGCAAAAGAGGAGACATTATGACCTTTGGCAGAAAGGGCAACCCACTCAAGGGGGCTACAAGAGTGCTATGAGATTATGCAGGGAGATTATGTAGTTGATCAAAGCTCAACTACAATTTAATCTGGCTACTGCTCTAAAACACAATAAAAATGTTTCTATAGGCACATTAGCAACAAAAGGAAGGCTCCATCAGATGTGGAGAGACTCACAGTGACAAAGAATCAGGAAAAGGCTGAGGTACTTAATGCCTTCTTTGCCCCAGTCTTTAATGTTAAGACCACTTGTCCTTGGGGTACCCAGTGCCCTAAGCTGGAAGACAGGGAGAGGGAGCAGAATGAAGTTCCCATAATCTGAGGGGAAATGGTCAGTGACCTGCTACACCACTTAGGCATACACAAGTCTATGGGGCTGGATGGATCTACCCAAGGATACTGTGGAGCTGGCAAAAGTGCTCACTGAGACACTTTCAATCATTTATCAGCAGTCTGGACTAACAGGGGAGGTCCCAGCTGACTGGACATTAGATGTGATAGCCATCTACAAGAAAGGCTGGAAGGAGGACCCGGAGAGCTGCAGGCCTCATGAAGCAGATAATCTTGAATGGCATCATGAGACACACACAGGACAACCGGGGGATCAGGTCCAGCCAACACGGGTTTATGAAAGGCAAGTCCTGCTTGACTAACTTGGGCTCCTTCTATGGCAAGGTGACCCACTTAGTGGATGAGGGAGAGGCAGTGGATGTTGTTCACCTGGACAGTAAAGCCTTTGACACTGTCTCTCACAGCATTCATAGGAACTGCAATGACAGGAAAAGGGGTGATGGGTTCAAACTGAAGGAGGGAAAGTCTAGGTTAGAGGTGAGAAAAGGTTTTTACTATAAGGGTGGTGAGACACTGGAACAGGTTGCACAGGGATGTGGTGGCTTCCCTGACCCTGGTGGTGTTCAAGACCAGGCTGGATAAGGCCTTGAGCAACCTGATCTAGTGAGGAGGTGACCCTGCCCATGGCAGGGGGGGTTGGGACTACATGATCTGTAAGGTCCATTCCAACCCTTAAATTCTATGATTCTTCTAAAGAAATTGGCTGCTCATGGCATGGATAGGTGCACTGTTCACTGGGTAGAAAACTGGTTCAATGGCCAATCACAAAGCATATTCATGAATGGAGTTATATCTAGTTGGCAGCCGGTCACTAGTGGTGTTCCCCAGGGCTCAGCATGCTGAAGGTTGGTCTCTTTTAATTAACAATCTATAGGACAAGAGGAAATGGCCTCAGGTTGCTCCAGGGTAGGTTTAGATTGGATTGGAAAAATTTCTTCACAGAAAGGGTTACCAAGCATCGGAACAGGCTGACCAGGGAAGTGGTTGAATCACTGTTCCTGGAGGTATTCAAAAGATGTGTAGATGTGGCACTTAGGGACACAGTTTAGTGGTAGACATAGCAGTGTTAGGTTAATGATTGGACTTGACAATTTTAGAGGTCTTTTCCAACCTAATTGATTCTATGATTATCTGCCACCAAATTCTGTTCCTTCCCAAAGCTCTGATTTTACTGTGCTACAGGCTACTTTTTCCAAAACACATGCAGGAGACTTTCATCTAAAAAGCAGGCCACAAGCATTAACCAAACCATGCAGAGGAATGAAGGTATGTAAATTCCCTTAGAAAAAAGCCCTATCAAAACAGTCAAGCAATTTACTCAGAGCTTTGCTGGAGAGACACTTTGGAAAATTTACCAGGCAAAAATAAACTTTATTTTGCCACACATTTGTCTTACCACTCTAATAATCTGTTATATCCAGCAAAATGCCTCAAGATTCAGCTCACTGTAACTGGTTGGAATGGAATGTTTTCTTAACGTATTTGAGGAAGATCTAAAAGCATTGGTTTCCATCATTATAGCACACTCAGCGCTATTCTTTAACCTTGACCAAACAACTTCCTTCAGACCTCTCTAACCAGTCTAAAGAATAACAGCCAAAAAAATTTAAAGTTCCTCATGTGTTTATATCACTATTCATCCCTATTTCCGTACTACTGTTATTTTATTACACCTTCCTCCAAACTGACACAACAACAACAAAAATTAGAGCTGTGAAATACACTTTCAGTTAATGACTCCATTACATTTTCATGAGGATGTGAGTTTGGGCAAGCAGTAAATAAGGACAAAATGATACATAATTGAGTTACAGAGTTCATTTCTAAGTCAACAGCTCAGTAATGGGAAGCAAAGTTCTTCTGACAAATCTCCCTTAAAGCACTGATTCAATGTGCTACAGCATCCAGTAAACACTGGGCATCATCAGAAGTGGTACTGTGAGCAAGACAGAAGGCACTACTTTGCCACAACACAAGAACTCCACGTACCCATAATGCAGGGCACTGTGTGCAGTTTTGATCTTCACATATTAAGTAGAACACAGTAATGTCAGGGAAAATACAGACAAAGGCAAATGTCCAATGGGCTTCAGCAGTTGCCTCACATGGCTGGGTCTCCTCAATTTGGAGGGACAAAGGCCACAGGAAGGAATGTAGTGGACAAGCTCAATGCAGAACTGTTGTTACAAAACCCTGCAGTATGAGAACTCAGGGGTACTTGATGAAAGCAGTAAGGGATCAGTTTAAAGCAGATGAAGAATACACCTCTTCATTCAACAGGCAGGAAACTACTTGAGACTGCTGTCACAACAGCTCTGCAAGCAGGCCATATCAGCAAGTTCAAGAAGAGATGAAAGAGTTGCATGGCTTTCAGATGGGATAGTGAATGAACTAAGTGTAGCCTCCAACACTGATAGTACAACGAATGGGAATACTGAGGAAGCATAAAGGCAGTGAAAGTCATCATCAGATCATTACCCTCCATGGCATTTGCTACTGTTAGAGCTGGAGGCAGACTATGACATTAGAGAAAACATTTGGCTGACTTGGTAGGAAATTTCTTAAGATTATATTTAGTCAACAAAATATTTAATAAGATCAAAACTAAATGATATATGTAGTTATCAACACTGTACTACTTGGCATGATAGAAATGTACTGTTTTAGAAGAAATACTGAAGCAATTAGTCTTGTGCTAAAATTTCTTTTCTGGGAAGCTGTTGGAAACAGGGCAATGTCTCCTAGTTTTTCATGTTATCATTTGATTATAACATTTGCCTTAATAAATTAAGCAGTTTGGCTGAAGTTTCTAAAAAGCAGATGTTTTCTGCACACTGTTTATCAACCTATATTTAAGGATTACAGAAGCTAGCAAATAAAGCAAGTTACACCAGTGGCACAGTTTCAGGATATACATTAGCCAGTGCAACTCCACAGCCCACAAGAAGAGAAGTTCTGCATATATCCTTCTAGCGTGTGTGGGCTCCCAACACTTCCCTTACATTAGATCTACCAACAAGCAGCAGCATAGTCAACCACCTAACCGTAAAAGTTACCTCTTTCTCTCCCCTTCATTTGCAAAAAGGAAGAGAAAAAAACTTTCCAAAGTTTTCTTTCATCAGATCCATGACTTGAACCAACTCACTTTCCAGCACTAGTTGCCAGGATGTTAGTGAAGCAAGGAGAATGAAGCAATGGAGGGGAAAAAGGAAACTCAACTACCCTTTTCTCCAGGAACCTGCAGTAATACCAACTTAACTGCTACTTAAACCATATCCTAAGAAAAGGACTATACTTTGCATGATTTACTCATCTGCAGGTGGAGTGATCTACAAGGACATTACCAGGTACCACTTGCTCTGCAGAGCAGCAGTGGTGTTACACTGTGGGCAGACATCCTTCTGACACATTAAAAGAAGTTACACACAAGTTATTTTTAATCTGGATCAGTTCCCCAATTCAAGCAACCACACAGACAGACAGTTGTAGCAGTAACACGGAAGGGGTGGGCAGATAACAAGCAGTCCCATCATCCTCTGATAAGTTGGTACATAAGAGCTGCACCCTGCAAAATAAACATCAGGAAATGACAGACTTAGCTGGGCTCATGCTATTATTGGTGAGATCATGTCGGGAAATCAGAACAAGGCACTGGTATGGACATACACAAAAAACAACCCAACAAAAACAAATAAGGATTGTGAAATTGAAGTAAGTTCTTCAGTGCAGTTCACCTGCCACATTCACCCACAGCATCACTGAGGGGTCAGCACAGGAGTAGTAGCTCCTTGAGCAGATACTGCTACTAAAAGAAATAGATGAAGGCCCAATCCAAGACTGTGATTCACAGCCACTTTTGCCAAATCAAAGTACAGTTTGCTACCATGGAGTCTTGCTTTTCAGCTTCTTGCTCGTTCCTACTACTGTTTGATGTGGCATAAAGTTGTATAACTAGTTGATCAGTCAACAAGGGAACTAAAGCAGATGAAATTGTTATCATTTTGAGGTTTACCCAGTTTGTATGGTAGAAGACAGGAATAAGCTTACACTATAGTATAAGTAGGAAAGTGGGCCAGCTCATTTTGCAAGCGCTAGATTTGGAACCAGACAGAGACTTGTTTAAGGGGAAGCCTGCAGGTGCTTGGGCTTTTCTAACATGTACATCACATTTCTCCATCCTTGCCTGTGCCCTTCCTCTCACCCATAGAGGAACTGTAGGCAAAACATCCCTTTTCCATTTTTTATTACAGTTGGAATTTGACAGAAAGTTTGTTCCACGTCAGCTTAATCCAGTTCCAGAAGCAACTACAGGACATAACAGCTCACAGCTGTTAAAAAGAACAAAGTTCCATTCCTCTTTCTACCCTTCCTTAAACTTCTTTCTTCTCCACAGTCATTCCCAGGCATGACTCAAGGGTCCTGCCGCATCCTTAGATCAGATCAGGCAGCCTTTTTATTAAACAAATGTAATGAATTAAAGTGGCACAAAATGATCTTCCCCTTGTCACCACCTTCACAAATTGTTAAAAAAAACAAAACCAAAACAGCTGTACCCAGCACAAATGAAGTGGCAGGATCTTCTGGGGAAGGGGAAAAGAAATCAGAAACATCCTCTTTCAGCAGTGACCTGTGATGCCTGTTCACTGCACTTTGGAAAACTACCCATCCAAACAGGTTGTTCTTCAAGTAAAAGATGATTTAAAGAGCATTTTTCTGTCAGCCAAGACTTACACAGAACTGTTTGCTATGAGCTGAACCCAGCTGCACTGTGCCTGTGGTATGCCACACCTATCTTCAAGCGCTGTAACAGAAAGATGAACCTTTTCAGAGCATTTCCTCTTGCTTGTGAAGCAAAAATACAAACTTAATTCAAGAAAATAAATATGTATACAGCTTTTTTAAAAGCTGCCTGATCCATCTCATCAGCCTTGATGTGGAACTGAGGAACTAAATAGAAGACTGTCATACAAAATATTTAAAAAGGAGGCAAGTGGAAGAATTAAGCTGTTCATGCTGGGATGAGAAAGTATAACAGGTTTACAGGACATAGCTATTTTCTTTGTAAAATTTAGTATAAGCCAAAAGTCCTACAAAATGAGTCCTAAAAACTAGGACTAATTTGCTAAGGGAAGGATGGCCACTGTTCTTGAAAACAGCCTGAACGAAGTACGAGTGAAAGTGATTTAGTATACAGATATTCAAGTTTTACTTCTGTTCACAGGAAATATACTGGTGTCCACTAGCCTTTACTGGAGTCCACAGGGCAGTGTTACCAATCATCTATGAGGCAGGCAGGGGCACAGCCACTCTCACTTCATGTGCTGCCCTTATTGTAAGGAATTTCTGCAGGGCTGTGCAGATGACCAAAAACATTAAGAAATTTGTGAAAATTAGGGAAATACTACATGTCTTATTTGTAGCAGAGAGAAGGAAAAGCTGGGCATAGTCTGGTACTGGCCAAACCTGGATTGGAATCTGCCATTTATGTAGCATTATTAAGAAATGTAGTAAGAGTAATGCAAAATGGCAAATGAAACAGCTCACTTAATACATTTCTCCATTTCCCAATCTTTGTCCTACTTCTCATTCTCAGCTGCTTATGAGGTACCGGGTCCTTCAGTGAATCAGAAACCTTCATTATTAAGAATGTTTACTTTCAACTCACTGAAATTAATTTAATCAGTGGAAACAGATGAATATGAAAAACATTAAAAAAAAATAAAGCTCAGAGAAGTCCCAACCCTACTAGTGGCTCATTTCTTGTCCTGTCATTTGCATATGGTCCCACACAGGGATCCTGTAATGGCATGGCAGAATTTCACATGAATATACAATTACAGGTTGTATTCAGTAAAAAATAGGTCACAAGCAAAAGCACCTTTGAGAAAGAACAAGCACCAGGGACTTCACCCAGGTTACCAGGAAGACAAGGGGTACAAGGATGTCCCATCTGCAAACAGCACAGAGCCAGATAAAGACAATGAAAGGTGGGGGTAGCTGTTCTCACTAAACAGGAATAAAAGTCTCCTGAAATTAATGTAGTGAACTCAGTGTCTGCCTTCCTCCACTTCAAGCAATAAGAATGAAAGGGAAATATGAGACAGGAAAGAAGGAAAAAACCCCACAGAGTTTTCAGAGGCATCGCATGTTAAAAAATGAACACAACAGAACTGTGACAACAAAAATGGGCTGTAGACCATATACATATGAATTGTCCTTGCATTGCAAAGAGAATATTAAAAAATGTCACCACTATCATCACTGTGTGCTGAGCATTGCACAGAGCTGGCTCACAAAGCCCCTCAGCACAAGCAAGCTAGCCTTTAATTTCTGATAGTTGCTCAGGTGGAGGATTAAGAGCCACCACATGCTGCCTCCAGCAGTGAAACCAGCTTGAATATCATTCTTCCCCAGCCACATACTGGATCCACAAACAGATCTAGAGAAGGTCAAGGTCTGCAAGGCCAAGGGTGAGCAGTGATAATGGACCAGATATACCCACCAACATGCTGCATGAGGCACTAGAATGTCTGATCCTGGATTCCAGTAGAGGAACACAGCAAACAGTTACTGAAGCTGTGGTTTGCAATCAGGAACACATATGGCATACAAAATTATATAGGCATTTTCTACTCTTCATACAGCACTTTCTGTTCTAAACCTGAGCTCATCCAGGCTAGAGTGTTCCTGAGTTATTATGCTTGATGTACAAAAACATCTATTCAGGTACAACCTGGACAGATTGAAGCAAAGGTGACTTTTTTATTCTTAATTTATAGTATCTAGCACAATAAGGCTCTGATGCAGAAATCAAGGCTTTTAGACATTTGACCTACCAAAGTAATGTCCCTCCATGATAAGCAAGGCTTTTGAAAAAAAACAACAAACCTATTAATGCAATTAAAAATCAAATACTTTGTGATCAAAACACCAGACAGACTTGAGCCTAGACAGTATGCCTGCTGGTTTTTCTTGTTTGCATAACCTCTTGTTTTATTTCTCCCATTTTTAAAATAAAATAAAATTTTAAAAAAAGCTAAAATACATAATTAATAATTTCCACTGTACTTTCAGGGGCATAGATTTAGCCATACTAGAACCCCAGAGGCAGTAGTTGAAACTGGATCTGCTGTGATAAGCCCTATCTCTAGTAGGAACCCTGGCTGACTCGAAATTTGTTAGAAGACCTCTCTTATATTGCCTGAAGTAGTTATTGCTACTCCTGTAGAGGCATTTTTCCAAATAATACAACCAGAAAAAAAGAAAAAAAAAGTTAGAGACAGAACTGCTTGGGTGTTGTTTTTATTTATGTATGGTATAATCGAGAAATATAGGTCAGCTACAAAAGATAAAGAGTTCTGCACATGACAACCAAAACACAGATGCGCTGTTTGCCACCCAGAACCAAAAATACAACTGTAAGCCATGTGTTGACAGTCCCACATTTGTAACAATTTCACTTCAAAGTTTCCTGCTACTTTGTACAAGAATTCATTAATTGCTTTTCTTTCTGGCAACTTAAAACATGGTGATATTTTAAAAAGGCATCTCTACCTGGAAGGCAGTCTCTACAGAAACATGACCTATAGATAATGTTATCTGCATAAGTACAGACACATAATTCCTCTTTGAGAGCAGTAAAAAATATGTATTTATTAGATGTCACAGTCAGAAAAAAAGCTCTCCTCATGTCCTAGTAAGAGGCAGATAAAGCAATGTGGACTTTAACAATTAAAGTGTTGAACCTTCACTGAAGTGCATTTGTTTGTCCTTATGCCAGGTGATTTTCGTGTTTTAATTCAGGAAGCAACAACATCCTACTGAACACAAACAAGGAAAAGAATGTTAAAGGGGTGATGCCCTATATAAGGCTCTCTTTATAGCCACTATTCAACAAGCAGTGATCAACAGTGAACAATATCTAATGAAAGTCACAGACATCTGAGTAATTCTGGTGGCATTTAGAGCTCTTCTCCCTTATTTATGTGACTCAGAGTCAGACACTCTGCATATTTTCAGTAGGGAATAAACAAACTCAGAGTTGTCTCTGCAATACAATCCAAAATGTCCTAGAAGACCATCCTTTTCCAACCTTATTGCAAGTCAGAGGCAGCCAAAAGCTATCAGACTTCCTTTTATGTGGAACAGAAAACACTTCTCCAAAGCTGAAGCATCCTATCCACCATAGGTAGAGATAAAGCCTGGAAAATTTCTCCAATTGCATGAGGACAAATGCCTTCAAGAAGCTGGAGTACTTACTCCATTCTGACATCTTGGAAATATTCACTGTATGATCAGAGTTTAAATGCCAAGTTCAGCTGTGTCTGCCTTATTGGAAAACATGTTACCATTGAGAGCAATGAGCAAAACAGTTGCACTATTTAATTTGGGTGGATGAAAAACATGACAGCAGCATCCCTTCAACAGGCTTCCTTGTAGTGGCCTTTGAAATGTCTGTCAACTGAAACTTGAAAAGAAAGGAGAGAAAGAAAACTAAACCCAACCAACACACAAATTAAAAAAATGGAATATCCCAAAACAAAATGTGACATATTGAGAAGGTTGTCTGGGGTGACAAACAGTTAAATAAAAAACTGAAACTGGTCAAAAAAGGAAAAAAAAAAAAAAAAGGCACAGCACTCTTATGAGCAACTGTTCTTGCTGTCTTGCTAATTTAGTCTTCCTAAATGCTTAACTGTGCCTAAGTTTCCTTTATTTCTTGGGTGTGGGTAAGAATTACAGCAAGACAAAACTTAGTTCTTGTCTTAGTTGTATTTAGTAAATCCTAAAGAACTGTAGAGCACAAAACAAAACCAGAAGATCCCTCTGCTTAAGAGCAAGCCAAACTAAACTGATAATGTAAGCGAGAGGCATCTACATCTATGCAGCTAAGCTCAGGTCTATTTAGTTCAAAATTCACTACAGTTAGGGAATTTTGTGGACTTCAAGAGGTTTTAAATAGCATTCTTCTCCCTTTGCTTAGAAATTTGACCTCTACAATACTACATGTACACTCTTCCAAACATTTTTTTTTCAATTTCAGCAATTTTATGAGTAATGCTAGGAATGAATGTTCTACTTGGTCTCTTTCAGATGAGCATGTCCCATGTATTTAGACTAGACATTCCATTTTTATTACAGCTACAGCCATTTCATTACTCTACTGAAATCATTGCATCACTTGATGAATCATCTATTGCCATGCTATCTGGGGACGCAAAGAATAAGCCAACAGAACTGGAAAAGTACAAGAGAGCAGGTGGGAAGGAGTAGCAAATATTACTCTCACTGAAACTTATTTCTACCTGATCAGCCAAAAAGCAAAGTGACGTGCACTGAAGGTCTCCTCAGACTTCAAAGAGCTCTTCATGTTTTAAATATTTCGATTTCCTCTAAACCATTTGTTGGCAGAATACTAAACATGCACAAATACCAAAGTTGAAGGGCTCAGTGTTAAAGTCTCAGACTCAACAGATGTGAAGGCCTTGGCACATTCAACTTTTATTTGCTTTTCCAAATAGAGGAAATCAGTGAAAAAAACATTAAATCAAGTCTCCCAGTACCTACACTCTCATTGGCATTGCATTTTAAAATAAATTACTGGGGCAAACATTTTTATAGGGTATGCAAAAATTGCATTGAATGATTTACCCACCTTCTCTGTGATGTAGAAATTAGAACTATCAGCATGCTGCAGTGCAAATTGATCGTGATTTGCAAGAGACCACCTTAGAAATAAAAAAATAAATTAATCACAAAATCAAATCTTAATAACTCAAAAAGTACCCTTTACATAATTTTATCATGAACAAACAACTGCCTGTCATTCCCATGTATTTCTCATTCTTTTCCATGGCTTTCAACAATGAGTTCCAAAGTTTAAGATAAAAGTATGCCTACAAAGGAAAAACTTGAGTACAACATCCTACTGATTTTTGCTTGCAGTAAGCAAGATCACTAAATCACTAAAATTACAAAAAAAATTACTATACCATTTTATGCTACCTTATACAATACAAAACGCATATAGTATTAAGTTTATACATTACATTGTGCATAAAATATAACCTTTATAACTCCACAGCAATTTGATGTATGTAAACTAGTTTCTCCTGTGTGGCAGCACTTGCTTAAAACAGCTTTTTTTTTGTAAATTAACATAGTAAAATTAAAGCAAGGTATTTGTCTTAGACAATTACTGGTCTATATTGCAGAACTTGCAGATAACATTTCAGTTGCATATGAACAGTCACATCAACTGGACCAGCTTACAGCACCCACTAGACTCAGTGCTCAAAAATCAAAGCCAGAGGCAGTGCTTTAGCTCCTTAACCCATGAACTGCAGGGACCAAAGCATGAGTGGGTAAAATGCATTTCTGTGCAGAGAGGAAACAAATACTCTAAATGAGTCACCCACATGATGGAGCTGCTTTGTTAGAAACCACATCTTGCAGGCAGTTGATCCAAAATGCACTGTAAATTCAAAATCTGAAGACAGAACAACTACAAGACTTAAGAAACTAATGACTAGACATACAGGATATCTAATTTTCTTCAGAAAAAATTATCTCCTTGTTGATTTAATACTTCAAAAAGCACAGTATCTAGTAGGTACTGTATGGCAGAACTTACCCATCACAGACTTCTTTTATTATTGAAGACAGTGGCTTTTTCTGGTTAATGAAAAAAAAAAAACAACAACAAAAACAAAAGCACAAAATTAGAATAGCACTGAGCTCTTAGACTATGATTCCAAAGCCACTAACTGCAAAGAACAAAACAAGTTGGTAGTATTTCATTTTTTGTTTAAAATCAAGTTTGATAGGACCCCAAAATTTTCTGCTCTTTTTGGTCAGATAAACTATAAAGACAGCAATTCCATATGCATGATGACATTATCAGTCCTTTTTGTCAATCTTAGCCCATATGACAAACTCAGCTTCTCAACTAAGAAATCAAAGGGTCTTTTGTCTACACTGCATCTCATTACCCAAGAGAAACAGATGTAGATACCAACATGGACATTTTCCAGGAATGACAACTGAAGCAAGAAGACTTTCATATTTTTAAATGTTCTTTTGTTCCTTACAGATATGGTCATATGATGACAGTAATCCTCTCTCTTAAGTACACCCGTGCAAGTTCCCCTCTGATAAAACACCAGATGGAAGGTGTTAAGATCCCAGATGTATCAGTTCTGCTTTATTCTCTACATCTGTAAGCAGGAGCATTTGGACTGACTGAAAACAGCTCTCTTGCTTTGGGTCCCAAAATAGAAGAACAGTCTAGTCTGGTGATGTTGCAATGCTTTGAACATTGTTATAAACACAGGATGTACACACAAGTGTTTTTAGAAGACTTCTGGCTAAAAGAAAAAAACATAGATGAAGTTGAATGGCAAAAAAACCCCCAACCAAACCCATACCAAATTTGACCAGCTGAGCTACTACTCTGCCTCTTTTCTCCAACACTGGCTGACCACACAACATTACACAGATCTTTTGTTTCACAAAAATTTCCCAAATCATCTAAACAGCATAGGACCCCCCCTCTCTAGTTACCTTCAATGACAGTTCACTGAATTCTTACAAAACAAAATGAACCCAGAAGTACAGAAAACCCACCATAAAACCACCCATAAACCAACACTATTGTCAAAATATGCTGTTTCTCTTTAATTTTTATAGAAAATTATTAGTCTAAAATTTAACTCAGTATCAGGGTGTGTTATGTGGAGGGAGAATTATTTTTCCCTTGAATTTGTTTTCTGTACTGCATCACTGCATAGACTGAAAGCCAGAGACAGGACTCCCTGTCAGGTCAGGATTAGGGAAGGATTTATTATTTCAGCAGTCCAGTTAACTAAGCCAGTTAATAAATCAGCAAAAACATAACACAAGATCATTTTAATCAAACATGAATGAACGCACCTGCTGAAAACATCCTGTTCCTACTTTGCCATAGTATCTTGGTCCTGAATTTCCATCCTTCCTCTTTCACTGCCATTACTATTTTCACATGACCACCCAGATGGTCCACACCAGGACAGTTCATCAGACTAAAAACTGGCTCAGTAAAAGAGTAAAAAATAGTTTTCACCAGAACCAATTTCCTCATCTGACTTGTTGTGTGCCTAAATGACTAGCAAATACCAGCACATGGGAGAAAACGCAGAAGTGTGAAACTGCTCCATTCTGCAGCAGACAGCATGTCCCTTCTCCACAGCAGCACAGTCCTCTCTGTTGCACTGGCTCAGCTGTTTGTGTAGCAGATCAGGCAGATCATGTGAGACAGTGTGGGGCTTTTTCCCCACTATTTCTTGGACTGTTCAGTTCCTTGGTGTGGATTACTGTGTCATTTATGTGCAGCTGCCTTGACCTCCTGTCTTCCTCCCCAAGGATCTTTTTAGCTTCTGCAATCCTGTGAAAGCAATCCCTGCTTCCAACTGCTCTCTTCTTGAGAGGAATATAGGGAGGAGCACAGGTTTGTTTGGAGCTCAGTAACTCTAGTTTGCCACCCAGCACACATGTGCCAGCCTGCAGGTCAAGTGCTGCCAAGCAAAGCACACAGCTCGGCATGCTGCATCCCCTTCTTTCCTCAGGATAATACTGTGGGTCCCATTCTAGTACTTCCCTATTTTGACAAAAAATTTTATGGGTTATTAATTCCTTCTACAAAATAAACAGAAATCAACTAGCAGATTCTAGGACAAACAGAGGACAAAGTGTAACTGCCTCTCCTCCCCATTATTTCCCACAGCTAGCAATAATATAAATGCTGGGAAGGTTGGATACAATTACTTTCCAAACTGCTATTTTAGTACTGCTAACTTCTCTACACATCAGCTTTTACATCTCTTGTCAATACTATTCGTCTTCCTCCCCCTTTGCCTATTCTACACCAGCTTCGCTTTATTATATGACATTATCTGAAACCAAAGACTTGGACAAAACAAACATAAAACCCTGCAACAAACCAATTTGAACCCATAAGGAACAGTTAAAAGAAAAAAAGCAAATGAATCTTCCATAATAATAGTAATTATTAATACAGCCAGCTTCTCACGGTACAGCTTTGTCCTTTCTATGCCACTACCTGCTAAGACACTGATGTGACAAAGGAAAAAACAAGATGAAAAAAAGTGGAACTCTTCTGGAATACAGTTTGCAATTAGTGATTTGGTAGCACTTTGCAAATTAATAAATGTAAAATAAATACCACTGCAATGCTAATAAGCTGATGCTCCTAATAATCCTTTGGGCTGCACTCCCTCTACATATTAGTCTCCACACAAAATTCTTTCCCCTTCCCTACCAGGCAGTTAAATTGCCACCAGCACACCATTTGCAGCTAAGTGATCCCACTTACGCCGAAAGCAGGCAAAAGCTGCCACGACTCCCTCTGTGCAATCACCCAGGCAGGGTCTGGTTGGCAAGCAAGGGCTGTGGGAAGGCTCCAGCAGGCAGAACGGTGAGCAGGCAGCAAGAGCAGTCCTGCTGCCCTGCCTGCACATGGCCAGGCCTCCTCACCAACAAAACCCTTCTCTGCTCTGGGAGTGGGCGACCAGCTCCCCCAGCCAGCTCGCAGCCAACTCCAGAATCCCTCCACAGTCCTGAGAGACCAGCTCCCCCAGCCAGCTCGCAACCAACTCCAGAATCCCTCCACAGTCCTGCTAGTGAGGGCTGCAAGACACTTAACTATGCTTGGGAAACAGTGAGGACACAACTGCTTAGTGAATGTATAAGAATGTAGCAGTACTAGAAGACAAAGAAAAGTGAGCTATCATATTTTTTCTTTTGAACCATGAAAAATGAGGTAGAAATCTATTTCCACTCTCTGCAAAGCAAATCCACTTAGTAGGCCATTCAAAGACACTTTTTTCCCCACCCTGGCTCTAAATATTTTCCTGATGTCAAAGAAAATTGATTTGATTGCTTTGCTACTTTATTCTAATAAAATTATGCATAAGGAAATGTATATATCTTTGCTGCATTTACAGTTCCAAAGAGTCAAATTTACCTTATTAGTCAGTGTAGTTTAAAGAATTCCTTCCAATCAGACAGTCCAAAAATATTTCAAAGCTTTTCCTTCATCAAAATGAGTATTTTCTGCTAGTGCATTTTAGGTTTGGTTTTATTTTGTCTCTGTCCTCCCCTAGACTAGTCAAAATGAAGTGTGCTTTTACACATGATGAGATGTTCATTTAAAGCTCTAAGATCATCAAGCTGCACCTTTAATGCACAAAATAACACAGATCAAAGTAAACTTTATGCTTTCTACAGGATATAACCCCTTCACCTGACTTATCACAGTATCTATGCTGAACATATTGATTATCATAAAAGTATTTTCCTAGGGTAGGTATTGATAGCTGAAATCCAGTGGGAAATGACAATGGGGCATTATGGCCTTGTGACTTACTGATCTGAACACAAGAGGAGAATCCTGCCATTGACACTAAGCACAGTTATGGCCTTGTGACTTTCTGATCTGAACACAAGAAGAGAATCCTGCCATTGACACTAAGCACAGGCAGCACAAGAGCCAATGTGAATTTGCACACCTGGTAAAGTTTTATCTGCATCGACTGGTTAGTACAGGTGTCCAAGATGCTGGTTAGGTGTAGTCCTAATGACATCCACCACGCAGCAGTACCTGGACATCACTTCTGTGCTCACCTGCACGTGTCTCAGGTCAAGTCTCCAGGTTTTGTGAGCTAAGAAGCACATAGCTCCATATCTCAGTCTTCCTGAGCATACCTGCCCTTGCTGCGTGTGCGGTATTTGGTACAACTTCTAAAGTAACTTGCCAAACATAGGTTGAGATTTCACACTCCAATCTCCTCTCCAGTTTCATCCTTTCATGCCTACCCCTATGGAGAGCCCAGAGGGAACCAATCACCAGGAAGTGCTAAGCACAGGCGTGTAAGAGTGTAGGATGGGTGAGTCCAGGCCAATGTTTTGTTCCAGACAAATTGCGTGACGAGCAAAGGAAAGCTAAGAATATCCAATACACAAGTGTTGACTGAGCCCTAGGTCCAGTTCAAGCCACCAGTACACCAACCTAGGCTTAAAGCAGTTCCAGATCAAACAGCAAACGTGTGTGTGCCTGTGTGTGCGCATGTGTGAACTGTAAAGAGCACAGAAGCCTAAATTTGGGTAGAAACCTGTGTTACATGTGCTGTTCAGATATACTCTGATTGTGCTGTACCAGGAAATTGTAGCTAGGTTTCTTTTAAGCCAAGGCTAAATATCTTTCTTTTCTACATGACTAACAGACGTTCATTGCCTTTTCTTTTTGCAAGGTCTGTTTGTTGGGTTGTGGTTGCTGGGGGCGGTTTTTGGATAATAATTGGGATATCACTTTTCCTGCCAGACACCTTTTAGCCACAGAAGTAACATGAAAACCTTAACCCTTGTTGTCTTTAAGACTATGACAGAAAAACAGCAGATGCAGCACATCTGTTAGTGGAAAACACTCAGCATTAAGGAAAAAAAAAAGTTCTGTTGCTGATCTGTGCATCTGTCAAAAAACAGAATTTCAAGGCAGTAAATACACCACTCTGTCATAAAATTAATTCTATCCTTCTACTAGCAAATATTTTAGTGCAAAAGTTATTTTAATGGATACTAAAAAACAAAAAAGCACCTTTTTTTCACAATCAGTGGAGGCTTCATCTGTTACTGTCATGCACCAGGGGCCAGAGTGGACTGTTTGGTGGCAAATACCAGATGCCAAGACACCTGGGTGCATGATCACTATTCATCATTGGTTTCTCATGGTATAAGAGGCAAGGTCTTCTCCTGTAAGGGGGAGGTGCCGGAGCGCTTTGGACTTCGGCCTCCTCAGCCTGCTCTGAACCACTCTGAGAATGAGGACCACCACTAAGAAGGCTCAGGGGTGACCTCATCATTCTCTACAACTACCTGAAAGGTAGTGAGGTGGGGGCTGGTCTCTTCCTCCATGCCTTCAGTGAGAAGACTAGAGGAAAGGACCTTAAACTGAGATAGGGGAGATTGAGATTACACATCAGAAAATAATTTTTTCACTGTTAGAGTGGTCAGCCACTAGAATAGGCTGCCCAGGGAGGTGGTTGAATCACCATCCCTGGAAGTGTTTAAGAGATGCCTGAGTCTGACACTGGGCAATATGGTTTAGGGGTTGTAGTGGTAGTGCTGGGTGGACAGTTGGACTTGATGATCCCACAAACAAAGATCTCTCCCAATCTTGATGATTCTATGAATCAATTCTCTCCACTGACTCACTCCAAAGGAGTACTGGTGAGACCAGATGTGTTAATTAGTTATTGGGCATCTGTAAAAGATGAAGGAGAGGATTTACCTAATTCAGGGGAACACCAGAGAGGGTGAATACCTGAAGCACAGAGACACCACAATACTGCAGTAACAGAGACCATAAAACCCAGCCAAGGCCAGGTCAACACCACAGAGTTCTGTCAGTGCAGCAGCACAACCCAAGGCAGGAAACATTCACGCCCCATAGCAGACATGCAAAACCCTCAACAGGTGCAGCTGCTGATAGAAGAGAGAGCTTTTATCAACTCACTTTAGAGCTCTTAAGGTGGTAGTTTTAACATGTCGGTAGCAACACTTTGGTATAAACATGGCAGTAGGGGTTCTGCAGAGGGCACAAGACTTTAGGAAAACCAGGTGATTGTGTTCTCTTCCCCTTCACTCAGCTGTAGCTTCTTCAGTTACTCCCTTTCCACCCCACAAACACATCCTCACTCCTAAGTCTGCATTTCACCAGATCTAATAAGCATTGCCTCGCAGATCATGTTTAGGATGTTACTGCATGACAAGGAAGCAGCAAAACATACCATTATTCACAAAAAAAACCAAAAAAACACAAACAAAACCCCCAAATAAAACCAAACACACAGACATAATTTTACAGATACTTACTCCATATCTAGTGTCCTAACAAGCCATAATATTCCATGCTTCCTCAAGTAAATAGGGAAGCCAAAAACTCCCAAGCAAGAGTACTGAAGAGTTACAAAACACCTAGAGACCTAGAGCACGTTTGCATGCCCCCCCCTTGCACCACATACATAAAATACAGCTAAAATACAGTTTAAAATACAAAGCAGGGCTTTAAGATGTGGCTCTTCACACAGCCTATTAAGTGAGCATAGTCTTTGAAGCCTGAAAAAACCCCAAACCCACAGCTCATGACTGATACACCACTGGCCTACCAGGGTAGAAGTTTCGACACGAAGGCAAAAAATATTTATACCATGGGATTTTTAGTATTACTCTCTTTTGTACTACAATCTTGGAGTTCTATAAGGAGAATATAATTGAATCATAAAGTATGCCTGGATACTCCAGCTGGCCAGAATGTGAATGAAGAACCTTGTAATTAATTCATTGGTGTATAACTCCAGTAGTCTCACCATTACACATTTCCTTTAAATACAGAAGGAATTAACTTAAGAGAATAGACTCCTGCTGATTCTTTAAAAATTTTATGGATGCAACAGTCACGTTCAGCCTTCACCTTGAAAATGCCACCAGTTGCAGGCAGCAAAATTCAGGCTCCAATTGGGAAGTTCTGCCTAGCATTATGGGGCTAACAAAATCAGAGACAGGAAAAAAAAACCCAAATGAAACCCCAAACCAACCAATCAAAAAAACCAAAAAATAAACAAACAAACAAAAACCACACACACACACACAAAAAACCAAACCCACACAAACACCCACAAACCCACAAAAAATCAAGGAGATAATTAATAAAAGTAACAAAATATTTTAGCACTTTACCAAAATATTATTTCCTGAATAGCCTTTATGTTGGAGATCCAGAACACTGGGAAGCTATTTCTGCAGGACTCCATGCATACCCTGGCTCTATTTCCAGTACTATTTAACGAGAAAAAGATAAGCAAACTGTCTACTGTATTTAACTTATCTTTCTTAACCTAGAAGATACCACCAAATAGAAAGCATAAATAGCATCCATTAGATTTTTCCACTTATATTTATCCCCCTGCCTTTCTTTTACAATTTCTAACCCTTCCCCACAGCTATTACCTCTTTCATCTATTGACATCTTCCACTGTCTATGTCTTAAACAGTAGTAGTAAGACAAAGTTTTTATGTATTTTTCTGTGATGAGGTCCCAGTCACACACCACAGCATATCAGTTCAAAGCCTTGAAAGACTCCAACCAACCAGTGGGAATGTGACTTTGGACATGCCAGACTAATAAAACTTCATGTGACAATAACACTGCACTTTTATCCAGGATGGGTGCCTGTCACCACAGCAAAGAACCAGAGATGATGGCTACTCCAACCCCACAGTCCTGTGAGTAAAGATACCATATTTTTGACACCCATTGTGTTTTACCCATTGTATTATGTTAACAAAGCACTATGTATACTTGTGTGTTAGTGCACTGAAACATCTGCATTATTGTTTCCAAAGTGATTCTTGCTGCTGAACAGCTTTTAAAAAAAAAAAAAAATAAAAATTAAGACCTTTCTTTAGTCCAACAAAGAAAGTGGAAAAAAAAAATCACATTAAGATAATTAATATGATTTTCTTATCAGTTCTGTTAATAATCTCTGATGGTAACACAACTGCAAATATTATAAAACTATTAAATATTTTCACTACATTTAATATGCCAGTTAGCATCTCCTTTATGAACAGTTTAATCTTTGATTTTGTCACACTAAAAAGGAGCAATAAAACTCATTAAATGATTGTTAGCATCTGTTTAACACCTAGAAGTTGATTTTAAGCAAGTCCTACCTTTAGCAAACTGGCTTAAGCTAGTCAAGCATTTTTCAACTATTTTGGAAAAGGCAGACACCTTTTGGATCATCTACCTTTGGCTAAGTCTCCCATCAGCAGCAGCCAGCGTCCTCATTGAGAATGGCTGAGATACAGCTGCAGTGGTCAGCCTCAAGCCCTAACTCCGATCTGACAGAAAGGAGCTGCTGCTAGCAAATCCAGGGAACTCTTTCGTAAATCAATGTAAAATTATCTTTTTCTCTCCCCACGAGCTTCTTCATAGTCCCCTACCTTCAAGAAACTGAAATCTTGTCAGCTGTTAAAGGCACTGACATTTCCCTTAACTACTTTAAACTCACAGTGTGCAATAACATTGGAAATCTTCACAATATTCACACCAAAAAGCATCACCAGTTCCAGCTACTGCAATACCATTACACTTTCTGGGTAAGAGTTCATATAAATTTCCATGTTTGTGGGAAGGAAGCAAGAGTGTCTCTTGTCCTTCATCCCATTACCACTAAACCCCTTGATTTTGAGAGAATCAGAGTGCAGAGCCAGAATGAAGCAAAAGGAGCGACACTTTGCAGTGCAGCAAGACATCAATATCCTTTTCTTCTTCACCACTTGAATGATGCTGGAGCTTGCTAATATTACATACATTTAGACTTGTGATGCTAGGGTTGTATCAGTATACTGCTATTACTAGTGACAGTACTTGCAGAAACTACAGCTATTCTTAGTCTACACACATGGCAGAAGCGATGTGCCACTTTCATTCCTCTAATTAAGCATTTCACAATCCCTTTTTGAACTATGTTTCTCCCCACAGTTCAAGAAACACTGCACTAAGTCAATTAACAATCCCCAAGTGTCCAGATTTGAGTCTGAAACTAGATTTAGGTTTGAAAGTTCCCTTTAATAAAAATAATTTAAAATCTTACTGGTGTCCTTTTAATATGCAGTGAAGAAGTGGTTTTTTTCTTCCACAAAGAAGAAAAAAACAGCCACAATTAAAATGACACTGGCAGAAGGGAAGAGACAACTTGAAAGACATTCTTAAAAGATAAACTTGCTGACTAAATATAAACATTAGAGAGAACATTAACGTAAAGAAGCCCATGGTTTCTCCCATGTACTGCACTTGTATTAACACGAAACTGTCATATGACAGTGCTCCTGTAAATTTTGCCCACTGTACCAGATCTGTGCTTTGAAAAGAAAACACAGCTTGGTTCCCCCCCCCCCCCCTTTTTTTTTTTTGGATAATGTAAAGATCCACATCTGCTAATTTAATCCATGTTTAATGATCTCATAGATAAAAGTAAACCTGGAGGAAGAGACTGTAGGGCCAAGTTTAATTATAAACTGTTCCTTTCTGTAGGAACAGTTGTTTACTTCCAATGCTGAGGAAGTTCATCCCTGAGCTTAGAGAAATCTGGTTTTAGTACAACTTGTGTTAAGACGCAGGAGTGGATTTGAATGGGATAAGCCAAAATAGATATTGTCCCCAAATACCCATCTTGTGCCTCTCCTGGAAGTTGCTTCCCCTGCAGCAGGAACGGTGAAGCTGTAAATCCACAAAGTATCCAGGTAACCTAAAACCAGCACTGTCTTACCTAAAATAATCTGTGCTGTAAAAAACCCCCAACAACTAAGAATGAGTTATACATAATGGGCACAAATTAAAGCATGCAAATTTTCATCTGAACACAAGAAATAACATCCTCTTATGAAATGGTTATTTCTGTAACAAATAAAGAGAAGCCAGGATAGACTAGCCAGCATCCAGGTTCACCTGTACAGAGCCTGTGCCACCCTACTCTTAACATCTTCCAGAATAATCAGGCAGAAGATTGATAGGAAAACACAACAGGCAGTGACCATCTACCATTCATTTCTTCCCCAAACTGCATCCTTAAAAAGTCCACAAAAAGATCCCAATGCAAATTCAGACACCATGTAATTTCTATTCCTCCCCTTGCATGGCAGAAAGACTTAAGAATGGAAGATCACCCCTATACCCAGCTCTTAGTCATAATCAAATCTGTTCATTAAAAATTAATTTTGACCACAGTTTTAATATTGCTAGTATGAATTTATGCAGGGGGAAAAGCCTGGATGCTATTTTTCAAATTTATAATTGAGGAAAATTACAGAAATGGGGGGAAACTCAAATCGAAAAAAACCCAAGTATTCTGGGAGCAAGTAACTGAATTCAATCAAGTCGCTCAAGGAGAAAGCATAAAAGTGCATTAGCTTGCAGGTGATTTAAAATCAGTTTTAATGCATACAGGCAACAGACAGTTGCTAGGTTTACTGCAACTTAATTAGACCTCACATAGTAAGAGAGAGAGAGAGAGAGGGCAGCAAATAAGAATGCAGTTTTTCCCTCCTTGCTTAAAGAAACATTCCAGAAAAAAAAAAAAAAGTAGTTGTAAACCCCTAACATCAAATAGTACATGTCAATAAATGAGCAGAAAACCTTTCTTCTCATTCACAGAAACCAGGCACAGAGACTGAATCCAGGTTGACAGAAATGTAGTGGGAAGCCTCAACTTGAAAAAGCTCTGTCCCCCATAAAGTCCAGGTTGTCAGAAGTCATCCATCTGGGAGGTTGTTGTTAATGTAAAGTTTAACAACATTTGGTGTCTTCAGTGCTAAGCAAATGTGCGTATACATGGCAAGTGAATTGGGATAATATGCAACTGAATATAAGTGCTACCAAGCATATACAACAAACAACCTAAAAAAAACCAACAGCCCAAATTTTCATCTGATCTCTTATATGGGATTCGTACTTCAGTTTTTTGGAATACCCTCAGTACCCTGAAAGACAAAGACCATGTGCCATGCTACAGTGAGGAGTTTTTATTGTTTTTTTAAAGTAATAATAGAGTGCTGTTCTTGTAAATATTGATATTCTTGTTGGTAAGGGATCAGAGAGGGAGGAAACTGGTATTGCAAACTTTTTATGATTTTCTGAATATATGTCAAATGGTGGCTGAATGAGCAGACCCCACCTGGGAGACAGCACTGGCTGCAGCGTCTGGTCAATGGGTAAGTCATGTCTCTTTTCTGCCTTCCTTTTCCCTCCTCCCCTTTATCATCTCTGACAGCTAGCCATTTGAGGTATGAATTATCTCCTCCACTTACAGGTCTTCAACTGAATAGATGCTTTAAAGGAAACAGACTGGGGAAAAGTCAGCATTAAGTGAATCAAAGGCAGAGCTGTGTGTTTAGAAGCATGCATCACTCTATATGTTTTCAGGCTTCATTCCCACATTGCTCCCAACCTTGAAAAAGGTAAATGTGCATCTTCATGTGGATGGGTAATAGGAAGGGATGTTTCTTGTCTATCTCCATTTCTTGTCACCATACCTGTACTTTCCACATCAGAAAGGTGAGGAATGGGACCCTCAAGCTTCATTCCCCCATCTCCCTCTGAATCAAGAGGATGCTGTTAGCCTTCTCCCTTTTAACCTTACTTTCCCTCTTCTTCCTCCTCTTCCCCATAAAGTGGTATGAGGAAGCTTGCAGACAACTTGGTAGGCTGTGTTGGAAGAGATCTACCCAATATAAGTCAGCAATGATCTTTCTTGTCAACTCTAAATATTACATAATAAAAGCAAAAACAAGGCTCCAGGAAAGTAAGCTAATATTTCAGATAAGGTATGAGGAGTTTTTGAGAGTTACCTTAAGCTATTCTGTAAATCAAACCCAAACATTTTGGTATTATTTTACTGCTGTTTGAATTGCATAATATTTGTTCAGTTTTGTCCCCACTGTACTTGGTTCATCATGACTAACATGCATCTTTCCCTGTACACAGTGTGCAGTGTCTACCATTTGTTATATAAGAAGAAAAAAAGTAAAACATTCTTCACTCCAGAAGGCAAAAGGTTTCTATCTGTAGATATATGCTTACTGAAAAAATTCAGCAGATGAAAACGGAAAAGCTCGGCAGGGGAAAAATTCAAACAAAGTTTGATTTCACTTGGGAACTCCCCCTTCCTCTAAAGGGGCTTGCAGAGTGCTTACAAAAATCATACTGCTGTTATTCCAGCCACGCTCTAATACCATCTTTCTGCAAATTTCACCCAGGAATTTCCCAGGCACATGCCACAAAAGGGTTAACTATAAGTGAAACTGATTGCACTGCATGAAGAAATTACGAACCTATTTCAGTACAACATTTTCAGCATGAATTCAAATGCTCTCCTCTCCAATAGAACTTTATAATGGACTGAGTCCCCAGGCACACTAGGGTCTAAAGCACATTATGAAATGCTTTTCTTCACTCTGAATACTATTTACAGAAATAATAATAATTCTAAACAGGTAACATGTGGCAAGATTTCAAAACGTTATGGGCAAGCTGCTAAATATTAAAGAGGTTGCTTTTAATATTAATGCATGTGTCAGGAAAACAATCTCAGAGAAGTCCAGAATATAAAACATGGTACTTGTATAACTTGATTTGGTTTGTTTCTCCCCACTCCTCATTTCCTAAAAAGAGTTTCTAATTCATAATTTTGAATTTGTTAACTTCTGTACACTGCCTCCAATCAGTCCATGAGGCCATTGCATCAGAACTAACCAGCTAAACAGAACAATCCCTGAGATTTCTGTATAGAACAGCAAAGATCCTTCTGCTCACAGTGCACCACTACTTAAGTTCCAAAATCTGCACTTGCTGCAGCCATTCAATATGATCCTACTCCAAAAGCAAAGCACTGACTAGAAATTTGAAGACTTTCCACCCAGAGGTAACAACATTACCACAATTTTACAGTTGAACAAACTAAGGCACAAAAGTGTTAAGTGGGTCACACAAGCAGTAAATGCCTTATTTAAGCAGCTGTTCAAAAACGAAAAAGCAAATAAAGAAACCAGCTAAACACATTAAAAACATTAAGCTGTAAGAGAGGAAGAGGGCTACACCCCTTATAAAAATCACCTCCTACCCCACATGCACTCACAGAAAAATACATGTGCATCAAAGTAAACATCAATGCAGAGGCACAAGCATGCAGAAAAGAACTTATTTACACACAGGGCCAGCCAAGCACACATACACAGACACTTACTTGATCTATTTCCATTAACTTGGGGAAGGCACCTGGCCATTCAATCGCCACCTTCACTATATCAGCAGGAGGGGGCATTGCGACGCTGTTCTTCAGAGCCAGTACAACTGGACACTAAATACTGCAGAGAATCTCTCTCATTCACACCTGCAGGGAGAGGAGGAAAAAAAAATTTAAAAAAAAAAGAATAATACAGCAGTTCAGACAGAACTCCAGTGCTGCTGCTTCAATCTCTTACATTTTCCCTGGCTGGGCAGGTGGATGAAAACGTATGTGTGTATGTATGTGCAAGACCAGAAGATTGGCACATATTACAGAAGCAAACACAGGACACAACGCCACAACACACTGCACAGCTCGACAGTCAGTTAGAAAGATGGCTGAAGCACTGAAATGTACGGTGAATAATAGGCATGCATTAGATTTAAATAGAAAAACTATTTTTAAATATTATTAAACATGCTGGTGGGAAAAAGCGACAAACTGGAGGAAGCTCCTGTTACAGTGTCACTCCTGGAGTCCCAGGGAACGTGACCGAATCGGTTAATGCTGGCGCTCCAGGAGAAGAGATTGCCCAGGAAGTTATGGCCAGGAAACACTGTTTCTTTTAACTATAGCAATGATCTTCTGGGTGTTCACAAATAGATCACTGCACTATAGCAACCAGTATGTCAGGAAGAAGGCAGAACACACAGCAGTTTCCACATATACACACACACACACATCCTCACCTAACAGATCTAGAGATACCCATACATAAATACTTCTTTATGGTACATCTCAGACATGTGAATACACAAGGATATAGTATACATTCACAGTGATATTATCAGCTACATAAGACGTCATAGTTCTGCAAGAATATGAATATCAATAGGATTTCATGTCAAATAGCACAGGCTGCGAATTTTGGGGAAGGAGAGGAAAGGGGAAGAACCAAATCCTCAGGTTTTGCAGAATTTAAGTTCTGTCTCTCTTGACTCATCAAAATTTGTAACCTCACAACAACAACAAATATTTTTCAAAAGGGTGTAGTGCCTGTCTGGGCTTGCAAACAAACTTTTTGCACTTCTCTCCCAGCTCAGTGGTGGCAGGACACCCTCCTTAGTAGCTAAGCTCTGCAATTCTCAGACACAGCTATCCATGCACCCTGAGGTAGATCAGGAGGTTCCTGCTTGGTCTGCCAAGCCCTCCATGCTGACTGTGGCACTTCCCGCGCATTTTGCTGCGACCCAGTAAAGCACCATCAAGTATGACAAAACGAGAGAAGCTGTAGAAATCCCCAGAGGTCCAGTCCCACTTCTTCTTAGCAGAAAAAGAGAAGGAAGTGGTGAAAGCATGGACATATGCTTGCACATACACGCTTTGAAAGAGCTAAGGCAAGAGAGGAGCTCGCAGAGTATACAAGACATCCAAAAGCCATAAACAGGTACAGGCCAAAAAAACCTCTGACCACCTTCAGTTTCTGCTTCAACTAACCTGGTCTAACAACTTCCATTCAACTGCAGCATGAACTCAGATCAGTCTGAACTCAATCATGAAACCATACCTTCATCAAGAAATGACCTGTCTTTGTCTTGTATTATTTTTATAACTGGGAGTTCACCCATGTATATGGCTCTGCCTTTCCTTTTTCCTTGTGTGCCTTCTGGTCTGCTCTGAAAAGAGGCTCAGTCCTCCAAGTCTGCAAGCCCTGTCACATTCTACATAGGGTTCTCAACAGATACTATAAAAGCAATTTATGAACTTTAACACTACAGCAATTTATTTCCAACAATGGCAGTTCTGACACCGACAGGATTGCACATCACCACAAAGCAAAGCACAAGGCAGTAAATAAGACAATGGATGGTCTATAAATAAGACAGGATTGCAGGAAGTGCCACGAAAGACTAAACAATGTGATTAAGAAACACTGTGATATTGTCTACATTTGGTAGATGTCACAGGAACCACGAATAAACACAATTAAAGCATGCAGCTGGCTTGCTGGTCATTAAGAAAAGTCAGACATTCACTTTTGGCTGTCTTTTACTCCACAGAGCCTTAGCGGACACAGAGTTCCCACCATTTCTCCCCCAACACATCACGTGCCCACAACTTGCATCTCCCACCAGTGCTCCCCTTGCTGTACAGTGCACTGGGCTCAACCAACCAGCCAAAAAAAAATTTTTGGTCATCTGTATTTTACCATATTCAAGTCAAACAGCTCCCCAGAGGTGGTACAACATGGGAGAGAGGAGGAGAAGCAATGCTTGTTGGCAGCAATGAGCTGTTAGTCCACCTTGACAGTCAATTGAAACTGAGACCTCAGCACCTTCTGCTCACACACTCACAGTGTCGGTGTTTCCCACACACCCTGAGCAGTCCTTGGTAGTTTCAGCCTGCTGACGTTTTGGTATTAAACTGCCTGCAGCACTTAAGTGGAGCTGGCTGACCCAGTGCCTGACTGACAGGCTTCTCCCTGTGTTCCCTGGCTTGGCACTCAATCCCTGGCAGGAGGGATGCTGGAAACCTCAGCCACAGCCTGAGTTTACTGGCCTCAACACAAAAAGAACTGCAGCAGCAGCAGCTCCTGCCAGACAAACTTGACTGAGGATAGCTTCAGATGAGTATGTCCTTATTTTCAACAGTTTTATTTTTCCTCATCATGCTTCTTCTACAGTTTTCATGAAAAATAATCATGTGTAGGCCACATATCTAAAGAGATAGAAGAGAGACCTATAAAAATCATACAATCCACCTAGTGCATGGACAAACACGGTTTCTTTTGCCTGGGAAGACAGGGAATGAACCACAAGAGACAAAGGCAAGGTAACTTGCAGCCCAATACCTTCTCTTAGAGGTCATTAACTCCAAAGCTCGCAATGAATTCTGGACCAAAAAATCCACTTATTCATGATCACTGGCCATAAGAGCAACAGCAAAACAATGTTAGCAAAAAATTTGCAGAAAACTTTTGCTTTCCCATATACATGAGGGCATTAACCTTCACTTTGCTTTAGCGAGCTGTGGGCCATCTTAACAAGTCACACAGGAAGAAAGGTTTATGTAAGAGTTAAGGAAAGTTGATGTTAAGTTGCTCAAATTCAGCTATGGAAAATAAGCATTTGCATTCCAAAGCAAGGTGCAAGAGAAGTCTTCCACAGCATTCAGAAGACAATTTCAATGTGAGGAGTTTTAATGTAGGCTAGCACAGATCTCCTACATAATTATTACTATACATATGCTTTTACAGTCAGAAAACACAAAGCAAAGTGACAGATCTTTAACGAATACAAACGGATGTAGTTCCACTTCTCTCACCAGAAGACCAACTCAAAGATATCAATGTGGTCTGAATGCTGAAAAGCATATAAAATCATGTGTTTCTCTGTGGACATTCTAGTCAAATGTGTTGACTTTTTCTTTCCTAGTTTATGATTTCTTATGAATCCAATGCAGGATCCAAAAGATAACTTAGTTTCGTTCTACCTATGTGGCAATGCCAGAAACAAATATTTTATTTTTTTAAGGCCAAAATAGAGGTCTAGCTGTCATCACAAAATTATGATTACAAAGAAAATTCTGCAACCTACAGTGCTGACAATTCAAAATTACCTACTATTTATTCCAGTGGTACACAGTGTGTTAGACACTGCCCAGTAAAATAAGGAAGGACGATCCCTGGCGTTAAATGCTTTCAATTTAGTAAGCAATTTTCACGATGTGAATGAAGAACTAGAACTGATTTCAACTGTTTTTTGTTATGCCAGCAGCAGTCAAGCAGCGAAAAGGATAGAGATGTCGCTAAAGAGTCTAGTTATGGAGTTTTCTCAAGAGTAATTCCTTTTTCTCTCCCAGTGGGATCTGAGAAGCACTGACATATAAGAGCAACTTTGCAACTCATTTTTACAACATTCATTTTCAAGGCAGAATCTGAAGGCAAGAGGATGCAAGCGCAGGCATGTGTGTATGGAGGGGAAGAGGGGATCTGAGGAAAAGGAAGGCAACTTCCCATTGTTTTCCCTAATGAATGCAAAGAGCTGTAACTTGGAGGTGGTTTAAGCAACTTCCATGCTTGGCAGCACACTATTTTATAATTTGAGGGGAAAAAACCCACAACCAAAACATCCATACCACTTGAGCACACTTTCTTACACCACTATGGTTTTGCAGAACTATGACAGATTAGCCCATTAAAGTTCAACCTGATGATTTATCGTTATTACCACGTACAGTATATTTCTGCATTTCATGCATGCTATGAAGTGCTTCCAGTGGTTTACTAAGTCAGAGTAATAAACACCCAAGTTGAAAACCAAAGTATGTTAAATTTAATGTAAAAATACATCAGCACAGACACACAAGCTCTCAATTTACCTGCCTGGCTCTGAGGGATTCATTCAGCACAAATGTCAGTAAAACATATTGAATTTTCCCTTTCTACCTATGCATTGCATGTGGAGAAAGGTATTTTATTCGTGTATGAAATTAGTTCTCAGGGGAACTCTTCTGTTTTTTTCCAATTTGTTTTGCAATTTCCTTGGCACTTTCCATACAAAGATCTCGAAGCACTTTAAATAACTTAAAGCTATCAGAGCACATCTCTCAAGCAATAAACTCTATTCTTACTCGACAGACAGGAGAAAAATGCAAGGCTAATAGGAGCTATGTAACTTGCAGCTCTACTCATATATGAAAACAGCAGCCTAGAACAGCTTATTTCTTCTTTTACAGAAGAGAGGTAATACTCAGACAGCAGGCCAGGTCATTTCATGAAGAAGCTCAAGTAGGAAAGGTAATTATTAGAAAGTGACTGAAGGAACACCATGTGCACTTGAGAATTTAATAAAACAAAGCATGTGTTTCTCCTCTCCGGATAAAAGGCAGCATACATAGAAATCACCTGGAGCTGGCACAGGTTTCCCCCCGCTTCCCCCTCACAGGCAGGTTTTTCCATGGCATTTCTTCAAGGTGAAGGGAAGGGAGGGCAAAAGCAGTGACAGCATAAAGCAGGACACAGCGGGTGCTGGCAGGGAGCTGATCCCTGGCCAGCCATGCAGGGCCCTACAGCAGGAGGAGAGGCACAGGTCCCTCTGCTCAGCACTTTACGTAAGTAACCGCTTCTTGTCAAACCTCATCAGCTTCCTCCGCTCAGCTCCCACCACCCCAGCAAACAGAAACTAAGTGGCAAGTTCATCTGGAAGATCCCTCGGGGACCAAGTCTGATTAACAATTTTAGAAAGATAATCCAACACTGGATTAATATCCCCCAAGAGAGTTATTTTTGGAGTTAAACTGCATGACTGAACAGCTGAGTCTAAGGAGCTGTAAACATGCTCTACCATCTCTGCAAGAAATAAAAACAAGGCAGAGAAGCCAGGGGGCTGGATGTACACTTTGTGTACATGAAAAGGCTTTCATGCTGCCTTTTTCTCTTTTGTTACGTGTTCAGTGCTATTCACCCTGAACTAGGCAGGAGTCAAAGGCCCAGCAGACCAAAGTCAATAAAATCCACAGATGCTTTGCTGCAAATGAAAGATAAAGCTGTACAGAAGCTATGAGCTATATTCTAGTAAGAGATGGAAAAAAGGGGGTAATTTCAGAAAGCAGGCAACCCTGGGGGGCTACTACCCCCTCTGCAGCAGCCACCAACAAGGAAGGAAAACCTGACCCCACTGAACAGATTTCCATGGTTCAGAGCAGTCCATCAGCTTCCCAATGGGAACATTTCTTTGATGCTAAACCCTCAATCTGCAAATCCGCAGTGCATCGTTAGTCCAGGAATACACCATTTAATATTATGATAAAATGAGCTTTAGACCCTTCAGGTTTAGATACACCACTTTTCCCTCTCCAAAATAGCTGGATATTTAGTAATGGTGGAGATTTTAGGAATATGGGTATGATATGTAGAGAACAGGACAGTTTTTACCATTGGTGAAGCTGCTCGGGAAAGGTGATAACCAATCAGGTATTAACTATCTCATTCCCATATACCCATTGCCTTTCTTAACAATTTCATTCCAAATATTTTCTCTTTTCCACAGTCCTCTTGTTCTTCTTAGGAAGCATTTTATGTGGTTGAGGCTTCACTATTATTGACAGGCCCACTTTCAAAAAAAGTACTCTTCAAGACTAAAGAGAGAAAAAAAAAGGCTTTAAAGGGTGCTTCAAAAGAAAAGGTAGAAGAAAACATAAGAGACTGGATGCACTCAGCATATAAGCAAGCAGGCAGTCTGGTCTTGCTTCTAAAGCACATATTAAAGCATACCAGAAAAATTTAGGTGGTACTTTAACTTGAACTCCCCCACTTCTTGGAAGATCACTCTCTTTTTGCTAAGGAACATTTAGACACATGTCTGTAATTCAGAAGAGGACTAAAAAATGAATTTTGATTACTCAAGGTTTTACTTGAACCTTTGTGGCAATTTAATTAACACTCATGTACCATCCAGTTAGATAGATGCTCTGTTTACTAAAGACAGTAATATCTGAGCTTTTCAAACTAAAGATCAGGAAAGTATCAAACTCAAGTATTCAAAAGACTATTGCAATAAATAAATAAATAGAAATAAGCATCATCAACAAACTCCCTGAAAACCAACTCAAAACTAAAACACACCAACACAAACCCCACACAAACAACAACTCAGCAGTCAGAGACCTAAGGCTTCACAAAAAAAGCATGATTTTTCAAAGATGCTGAGTACCTGCCTAGCATATGAAATTCAAAGAACATGGCAGGTATCAAGTGCAGAAACAAAATCAAATGCTGCTCTGAATACAAACGCTAAAATCTACTTAAACTTCTCACAGTTTATCAGGGTTTGCCACTTCATCAGGGTTTGTTTCTTGTCATTGGGCTGTACTCCAGTGGTTTCTAAACTGAAGCAAGCAGCAAGCAGTCTCATATAACCTGAGAGGTCAGAGGGAAGTGATGGGGAAAAGATGAAGCTGCAGTTTCAGCCAGTGGTGCTGCTGTTCATGAAGAGTTGTAAGGAGACAAAGTTTTCAGCATAAGAAAGTTGGAAGGCAGAAGAAAGGAAAAAGGAAATTGACACTGTGAAATAACAAAATAAAGCAATGCAAAATATTACATTTGAAATGTATGGAGGCAATTTTTTTTTGGTTGGGGGAGCAGGGGAAGGGGTGGTGCTTTTTCATGTTTAAGCTAAGCACATTCCCAAGGAGTCCAATGTAACTGGAAATGGAATATATAGGTTAGCTGAAAATAAGCTGAAGATAAACACAAAAAGTTGATCAAAAGTGCTGTGAATTTTTAACAGTAAAGAAATAACAAAATATCACAGCCCTCTTTTCTACTACTAGCATGATCCGGCTCTGGTACTTCATACTTTCCTGGCATTTGGATAAATCAGGGCACTAGAAAGGACACACAAAAGAGCATCTTGAGTCAAAATGATAACACTTTATGCTGCTTTGCTTCAGTAGAGGCTGAATCAAGACAATGATGACTGGCTGTATCCCAGAGGAGATTACAGATGCAAGAAGATAAGCTCAAAATTGGGAAAAACACTAAACTTCTTGCTAGAAGCAAGATGAAGCAGCCATATAAAATAAAAAAGAAAGAGAATTTTTTACCCTATCTATGCTTATGACACATATATGGGAACTAATTGTACCGCCAGGAAGTTGGCAGTCAAATGGAGGAAGAGAGGGTGCCAGAGATGCACAAATACTAAGGGAAACAGCCAAGTTAACTGACAGCATAGACAGGATGCCGAAGGTTGAAATAAACAGAATTGTTTTCTAAAGTAATCATTCTGCAAATAAAAATCCTGTGGAAAAGAGCCATACTGATATTCCATGGTGAATACGCAGAGCCTATTACTCATCAGGAATAAGAGAAACAGCAAAAGGAGGACTGAATGCCACTTATGAGCCTGAAGAGGGCACAAAAATTTGAAGACACCAGCCTTTTGTTTCAGGCACTGTCATTGCTCTTCAAAGATGTGCAGTTTTGGGTGCCACAATACAGGAAGGATATAAAGCTACTAGAAAGCTTACAAAGGAGGTCTACGAAGATGGTGAAAAGTCTAGAGGGGAATTCATATGAGGAGCAGCTGACATCACTTGGCTTGCTCAGCCTAGAGAAGAAGACTGAGGGGAAACCTCATAGCAGCCTACAGCTTTCTCACAAAGGGGCACGCACTGATCTCTTCCCTCTGGGGACTGGTGGCAGGACCTGAGGGAACAGCATGAAGCTGTGCCAGGGAGGCTTTAGGTTGAATATTAGGAAAAGGTTCTTCAGCCAGAGGGTGGCTGGGCACTGGAACAGCTCCCCAGGGAGTTGTCACAGCACCAAGCCTGACAGAGCTCAAGAAGTGTTTGGACAACGCTCTCAGGCACATAGTATGATTCTTGGGGATTTCCTGTGCAGGGCCAGGAGTTTGGACTCAATCATCCTTGTGGGTCCCTTCCAACTCAGAACATTCTATGATTCTATGAAAGATGACAAAAAAACAGGCAAAGGAAAGAAACCACCTGTCAGTAACCTTGCAGAAGAAAGCAGCTCCATCTACAGAGGTGTTCCTACCAATCCTGTTTCTCTTATACTTACTGCAATCAGTGCATCAAAACATCTAACAGTCAAAACACCCCACGTTTTCCTGACTTCTCAGCACTATACAGTCTCTGAATCCACCCCTGCAGATTCCTAGCTCTCTGCCAGTTCACACTCATATTCACAATGAGTAATTTGCCCTTGCCGCTTGTGGACTTCACAGTGCTGGCTCCCTGAAAGACATTCAGCAAAGCAAGACAGCAAATGGGAAAAATGGTGATGGCCACTCAGGGGAAAAAAACCAAACAAAACATGGCACAGTTAATATCACAGACCTTGCCTACGGCTACCCTTTGAGGAATAACTTGAGCTATTCTGCATTAGAGAGAATGTATCTTCATATAACACCACTTGTTGCAGCTATGCCAGCATTTTCATGGACATCATTAAACTCACTTTGGAAACAGGAACACAGAGACACTAAGGAAACAAACATACACACAGCCACATACCAAAACAAGTACTGTGCATATGCCCATCCATAACACTGATTTCACGCTACTTTGCTGAGTATTGCTCAGTGTTTGTTCCTGCAGGCCTGGAACCACTGTTCTGGGGACATCCCAATGAGATATCACCCTCCCTTTCATATTCCTTGGGGTCATTGTTCATAATTCTAGATCACGAGGAGCTTGCATACCAGAGCAGTCATTTCAATTATACAGCCAGGTTAACTATAAGAAGATCACTGTAAGGTCAAATACCAGCAAAAAGATACTGAAGGACCCAAGATCCAGGTTCACACAACTGGAAAGCAAGACAGTATTTTGGAGGGATGAAAGAAAGCTTTTGGAAAAAGAAACATTTTGGAAGAAACCTGACAAGACATCAGCTGCTCACCCAGCCCATTTCCAGGGGAGATGTGTCCAGCATAAGGCTTGGCAAACTGCATTAAATGTGACACTTGTTAACAGGAGGTCTGGGTATTTTAACATGAGACTATCCCTTACCCATCTCTGTACTGCAAAACCATAAGCACCAGAAAACCCTGCTTGAACAGGGGGTTGGACAAGATGACTTCCAGTAGTCCCTTCCAGCCTCCACCACTCTGTGATTCTCCAGCTACACTGATATAATGTCTCCAAGCACTCGGTGAAGTTCCACCCATCTGTGTTCAAATATTGTGCCTTTTTTGTACCTAACTGTGCACACAATGATCAAAAAGAGCTGCTTTTGCAGTAGGTTGCCTCTGTACCAAAATAAGATTCTCTAAACACACTAAAACTAGCCATCGGTTACAACTTAGGATCAATCTCCATAACTCTTTCCAGCTGACATCCAAGAGCCTTCACTCAAAAAATACCCCGGTCTTCCATAACTTGAACTAAAATTTTAAAGATCAAGGCAAAACTTTACTTCTGACAAGAAAACTACTGTAAATTGCTTTTGTATTACAGTCTAATACATGACATTCAAGCACTGGGTAAAATTTGTGGTCACTTCATAATTTTACTGCACACTTTGTTCAACATTAAAACCCAC
>NW_008680737.1:253460-257676 GCF_000695815.1 Acanthisitta chloris
AAGAGTGATGCAAACATCATCCTTTACTGGTTTGAGTCATAAGCTCTAGGGAGTCATGCAGTTGAAGCAGCAGACAGCAGTTGAAAAGCTTACTGTCTCCCTCTTTTAGCAGGGACAGCAGGACAGGCAATGTGTTCACTCAGAAATTACAACCTACATGTGAACTTAAACCCCCATTGAATCTAATTTATGCTATTATGCAGGGCTATTAAAAAAAAAGGGGGGGGGGAGGTGGGAGAAGAGAGGAGAGAGACCACTTCAGTCACTGCAGTTAAAGCTAAAGAGAGGGGTTTTATGATGGTCTACTGTCTTACTCTCAGGGAAATAAAAAGTGGAAATACTTTAACAAAGGAACTTTACTCATGAAAAATACTGGCTAGTTTATGTTTACTTCATTGCTCAGGTAAAAAGTCATTATCAATTAAAAAGACACATTTGTAGTACATATGATCTGTTTCTCCAAGTATGTTCTATCTCATAAGTAACTATAATTTCAAAGATTCTCTAAGACTCCTCAGATGACTAGAGCTAATACTCACTGTCAAAAGTGGATGACGGCACAGCTGTGTTTCCCCTTCGCCATGCTCTGGTTGAAGCTCCTGCTCCAGCCTTGATGGGAACATACATAGTTATGCCAAGAATGAGCAAAACACTCACTGTTTCCAAATAGGCTAATCAACGAACTGAGTGCTTAACCTCCCCACAAAACATGCATCCAGACAAGCAACAAGCACTGAGGACTGAACTGTGCCAGCCACATTATTCTGCAAGACAACTTGTGGCAGTTTTCTTCCCAGGAGCCAGAACATCAATTGTCACTGACTGCTGCTGCAACTCAATCAACTTCTATCAAAACACCCATTCAAAATGAACCAGCACTTGCTGTGTGATGCTTTATTATCCTAAAAACAAATAGAGTGCCTCAAATACTTGAAACTCTCTTGATTCCACACAGGAGTTATCGCCAAGTATTTTACCTGCTAAGAATTTACAAATGCTAACTAGAGAACAGGGAAAGGCTGGTAGCAACAGGCAAAAGGACACTAGGTCTTCACGGCATAATAATGTGCATACTTCTGACTTACTACATAGCAGAAGAATGGATTCTCGTAACTGGTTTATGTGCAAAATACTGTAATACATATACATCATCCTCAGCCACCACCCTTACATTCTCTGGTAAAATGAAATGTTTCTGCTCCAAAAAGTTCTCTGAATGGCAAAGTCCAGTTCCACTGCAGTTCTGATGTCTTGCTTCCCCAACGTCACGGCTTTGCCTCCCTGCCCCTGGTGCCAGCACTGGCACTTGTCCAGCAGGCTAGTTCAGAGAGATGTAGTGTCCAAAAACTAACTCACAAAACAGAAACAAAGACACATTTTCAGACAGATTAGCCCCTTGAATGCATTCACCACTCACTCACCCAAGCATCAGGACCACAACAAGGAACACGTAGGGCCAAAGAGGAAAACAGAAATATAACCTGCTCATCTTAAACCATTTTGTGAACATGTCCTGAGACAAAAAAAAAAAATATTTATTTCATCTGTGCAAAGTTCATGGCACACATCTAAGATTCATTTCCATTGATAAGAAGGATGTAAAAATAAGCAATCACTAAGTTCATTACAGTATGTCTCATTAGCTCAATGAGCTCCTTATAATTGTAACAGACATAAAAAGATTAAATTATTTGGATAAAATCCAAGTACATTTTAAGTGCTCTGATGATTGCCAGAATTCATATAGTCAGAAATACAAAGTAATATCCCTTCAGCAAGTCTCCTGTGAGAGGACCACTGTTTATCCTTCTTGCTTTCAGAGTTCAGTGTTCCCAAATTAAATCTTCCCATTGCACTTGGGGGTGAGGGGTGGCAAATCACTGTTCAGTTAACTGTCTCATTAAGTTTGACATGTTAGAAGTGTTTCCAAATAAAGCTGTCAACTGAAGTTGACCAGTTTGGACTTCCTAGAGGGCTAACACCTGGCTGAAAATCCCTTTGTGTGAAAATGGCAACAATAAAACAAAGCACAACACATAACTCCATGGCACTTTTCATCTTTTTTAATTGTAATTTAACATCATCTGAACTTTAATGTTCAAACTACAGGTGTGATTTAAGTATTAATCTCTTTTAAAGAGAATTAAGTCCTCTTTCTGCCCTTCAGTAAAGCACTTCTACTCAGATGTGGCGACTAAAACATAGCTTTACAGGTTTGGCAGCATGGCGACAACCGCAAACACAGAGCCCTACCCACTCATTTTATGCTGTATTAAGCAATACTCACAGGTTATTCACTGAAAGTACAAGCATTTCCAGAAAGCAGCAGTGCACATCTCTACTGAAAGAATATTTCATTTTTATCTCATTGATGCAGTCCTCGAGCTGCATTCACAGAACCACAGACACAGCCCATCAGAAGATCTTAATCTGGAGTAAGGAGCATGATCAGGAAAGAGATGTTCCATTCCCAAAGCTGCCGGTCAACCTGCCCTGTAACGAGTAAGTGAACTTCACAAGTCTGAAGACCAGGACTTGAGTCCCATTTCAGTCACAGTTCCCTACTCACAACAGGGGATTTGGCTGTTCTGTCAGATCTGGACGCAACTACTTTCTACTTTGCTTGGAAGATATATTTAGGGGCTCACAAAGACGTGTTCTCCACAACACGCAGTTCCCAACTGCTTCTTGATCTGGGCATGCAAAAACTTCAGAGTGTGTGTGAGGAATGAAGGAAAATATGCTTTTGATGGTTTTTTGAAGTCTCCTTTTCGCATCTGCCATGCTCCAAACTCTGGAGCAGATTCCTACCAGTCAAACTTTCACAAGTGGGATGTTAAAGAATTAGATGTATTTCAGCCACATCTCTCACCTTGCTGGTCTCACTCATTATGCCAACAATTTTGACTGGGACTGGGAGAAAAAAAAAATCATAAAAGAAAAAAAAAGATGACATTAATGCTACTTAAGGCATTTGAAGGAAATTCTGATGCAGCAGTGTCAAGAGGTAATATGCTGCAACTGTGACCAGGACAAAGTCTAATGCTTGCATTTAAACAAGACACAAAAATATATTCTAGAATTTGCAAAACAAACCACTTGAGACAAAAAAAGCCCCATATTCTTATTTGACCTTGGTGTCATTGAGAGAATGTAATCATTAGCAGCTAGTGTAAGTTATAGGTCAGAGTAAAATAAACTGAAATAACCCACCTGCAAACAGACGTTATATCTACCAAGGTTTTTCCCCACAGCACTGATTAAAAAGAACTCTACCACACATAGTAATCACACTGTTTAAATGAACAGAGAGTCTGCTTTAAAGACAAAGATGTTAAACTTAGAGGCATGAACATTTGTGTTTAGTTTTCTTTTATTTAAAGGCTTTGTGTGTGACCACGTACTTGCCCTTTGGTCCTTGGTGCCTCCAACCACCAGCTATAAAACGGAGCACCACACCTCCTCAGCGGAGTTGAGAGGCATTTAGAGGCTGGGGGGGTGGGTTTTGTATCTAAATCAGCCTTCAGACTACACAGAATGGGCAACCACATTTCTTATTCATGTGCTTGGGCAGACTACTCACCCAGATCTTGCATTTTACCCTTCCCAGCCCTCGAGGCCCTAAAAGTAAAGACTGGCTTACCTATTTCTTGCTACCATCCTTAGTTTCAATACAACAGCTTCCATTAAAATCCAGAGAGACAGAAGTGGAGGATGCAGCTTTGGAGTCTGCTGGAAACAGTCTGTGCTCTTTTTGAGCATTTCAGAGCAGTTATCCATCAGACAGGGCTTCTCACTAGGATCACAGATATGCACTCTGGGATGGGACACAAAGGGGCAAACCCTTTTTTGGCTATATTTATTGTCCAATATCTTTTAATTCTCTTACTCTGCCATATTAAAAGATTTATTACTAACACAAAACAACAAATACACTTCTAGGTGAACTACATACTTTAAAGAAAATCAGCAAGGGAAAGTAATTTCCCAGGCAAAATAAAAGCTTCACCATTATATTCATTTAAGCCAAGACTGAAGTAGCACACTGAACATGCTGTAGGGACCAAGTCTGAAGTCTCATTGCCATTTTTCTTTCCATATAAAGCTGATTTTCCTTATGTTAAGCATCCCCAATGCATGCACAAATGTCTGGGGAGCCAATCAAAATGCAAATATGCTGAAACAGCCCAGCAAGCAACTACTGCTCATCTCTTTA
>NW_008680737.1:257719-259840 GCF_000695815.1 Acanthisitta chloris
AGATGTGACTTTGCCAAACACTCTGTGCTTTGGTTTTAGAGTCCCGAAAGTTTAAGCAGTTCACAACTTAGAAACAGTCCGTCAGGAACTAGTCTGTCATCCGGCCCACTGGTTCAGTCATCGCTGGCAACTGCCTTACTTTCAGCTCACACATGACAGGAAGAGACTTCTGTCCTGTCACAGTTAGCTCTTTCCGGCCCCAAATAATCTCTGTAGTTTTACACTGTGAAATTAATGCATGGGTGCTGGCTAACCTAACCTCCTGCCTTTGCTTGTAGTCATTTAATTGCTGAAGTGGAAATACAGATGTTAAAAGAGGCAGGCACATGACAGAAAACGCTTGCCTCCTGCTTTGAAGAGGCATAACATGACAGCAAGAATTGAAAAATCCCACAGCTATGAAGGATTCTCATTTTCTCAGGAACTGTTTCATCTCTAACAAGATCAAACTGAACTATTCTCAGTAAATTGAAGAGGTGCCTGGTTTTAACAGTTCCTTTCTTAAATCCGTTACTGTTTCTCCTGGTTCATTAACCAACCTTATCTAAGAAAGAAGAATCTCATCTTAAAAGCAAGAAACCAGCAAGGTAACTTTGTATGCCACCAGCAAAGTTAACTACCATATGTATTGCTGCTTTCTGTTAAGAAAAACTCAACCACGCCAAAGGTTGGCAGTTTCCTCTAGCAGCTGAGAGGGGAAAAGCCTTGTTGAGCACATTTTCCTTTTGAGCAGCCACATGTGTGATGATGTATGCACACATCTTCTAGGCTGTGTATGAGAAGGAAGGGCTACAAGGTCTCTGCTGGCAGACTGTGGCCCTCTAAATTTTCATTTTCAAGTTTGCAAGAATATATTACAATCTATATAGCTGGCAAAGCTAGCAATGATACCCATGAAAGGTGTTTTAAAGCACTTTTACATTAAATGTCACCTAAAGCATGATTTGACCTGGATCTGCTTTTAGATTTTTTAATTATTGACTTATAATATGTGCATTAAAAGTCACTGGAGACAAAATCCATTTGTATTTAAGATACTGTTTTTGCTTTTGTATGACTTTAAAGTGATGACAGCTTTAAGACCCAATAGAGTAAGCAGGGATTAGACTTTAATGTGCTTTCCTTGCTTTTAGTACATAAAATTTTCACATGATCAGCTCTTAGAAAGAATAGCTACTGTCTAAAAACTGCAAGAGTTTTACTGTGTTCTTTCTAACAACGATGAAGTAGGGAAACATTTGTTTATTTATTTATTGCTAAACAGGACAGTCACTCATGGAAGAAACCTAAGCATAATACTCACCCTTAGTCTAGACAGTACAATTCATCAGTCTCACCTTTGGCTTTTTTTCCCCCCTTTCCTTTTCTGACAGTGTTTTATTTCCCTTTACGTGACCCATTCTTCAAGTCTTCTTCCTCAAGAAGAGCCTCAAAGAGATTACAATCACACACGCACCAACCATTTCTCCCCAGGTGCAGGTTTTGTGCACTTTCATTTCAGCCAAAGCACATCCCAGCTGAGATGCAAGAGAGACATTTCAACCCTCCCCAATCTCTCTCTGCATTTTTGAGGCTTTTAAAGCACAGGGAAGCAAGACCTTCACTGCCAATTTGGGAATTTCAGAAACACACATTGATATTTCATTCTTCCTGTAATTTTTTTTAAAATGTCAGGTTGAAACAACCTATGCTCTGCAGAAGCCAATTACTGTAGCCTTCAGGAAGGTGAAAATTTCAAAAGGAAAGCTGGTTTCTTCATTTAGCAGCCTCTTTCAACAATTTTGATCAAGAGATGCCAAAGGGTGAGCAGATATGTAGGTATGACAGCAAGGCGGATGAGAGGACGGATTTCAAAGTTTTTAATTCTCTTATTCATGACTTCCCCCACCTCCACCAGGTTCTGACCTTACCCTCTTCAAGGGACACTGTTCCAAACATAAACTACCAGCAATGAGAAAAAGCTAGGAGAAACACATGCTTCCTACTGTCTTCCTTAACACACAGAACAAATAGTCCCCAAAGAACATTCAAAACATGTTCCAGACATACAAGACAAACATTCAAATTATATCTCTTTCTCAAGCTTTCAGGCTCACTACACCTTCTTTCAAAATCCCCTTC
>NW_008680737.1:259869-285236 GCF_000695815.1 Acanthisitta chloris
TTACTCTGTCGAGTCAAAACTTCACATGGCCACAAAAGGCTTGCTGCCTTTTTTATAAAAACCCAAACATTAACTTTGCACATGAGCGCAAGCACTAAAAGTAACACACTGAGTGCTAATCTTGCATCGTTTTTTCTAATGAAAATACACTGTAACCACAAAAGGAAATGCTTGCGGATCAGTAATGAAGGGACTGATTCATATGCCCCAGAGAACAAGTGCTGAACAATGTACACTCAGTGAGGTTTCAGCTTTATCCCTTATTAAAATAAAACCATGTGCCTGATCTTTAACCCACTTTGATTTATTAATGTTTTTGCTTTCCAAGATTATGAAAGTAAGTATGAACAGAGGAGCTAGAAAAAAACAAGTCATCGTGAAAGCCTTATACACCAAATGCTAGAACCTATCTTACTTCCTCTTTCAAAAATGAGTATTTATAAATTTGAAATACTAGATGGGAATTCCAGTTTGAAAGACACAAAAGTAGGCTGATGCAAACAATAAAACACTACATTCCAAATGTAACATGACCTCTGCTACTGTACATAGACATCCATTGGTTATCTGTGAATCCACTAAAATGCCACATGCATTTAAAAAATATAAAAGTATCAGCAAGAAAAAAGAAGTCCTTTGAAAAGGTGAGAGATTTATTGATTCAGAGCTGTGCAGAAATAAATCCTCAAACCCAAGGAACACCCATGCGGCTTTACATCTCAATATCTTATGTTCCAGACACCTTCCCCACCATAGTTCTTCACCGGAATGCAAATCTGGATTAAAGTCACAATGCAGAATGAGGTTTTATCCTTCCGGTTGAGTCCCATTCCAAAAGATATTTGTTCTACATTACAAAGTGTGTCACATTTTCCATGGGGCATTCAGGAAACTCCTAGCACAAAAACAATGAACGGGATGTTGCAGGTCAGGATAGTTACACACACTGAATGAGAACATTTGATGAAGGGGAGGTGGGACACTTGGCACAGCCTTTTATTACTCCCCATCTTCTTGATTTCAGCCCTAGTCAGGGCTTGTTTTTGTGGGATAAGCAAAGTTTGCACACAGCTCTTGCTTGGCCAGAGCTATCCCTTGGTTTTATAAGAATTCAATGTCCCAGACAACTTTATAGGACCCGAACCCAAGAAACCACTGTGACAGCTTCAGCCAGTCTACCCCTGTTCACACTCTTGCTCTTGAACCATCTGTGAACCGAGCATGAACAGGCCTGTAAATCTGTTTCTGAACATTTCTGCTAATAAAACTATCACTGCTCATAATTATCATTTTAAGTAAGATCTTATCTATTACTACAGTCCTGTGCCTAGAAATACCTGGAGCATTAACATTTTCAGAGCAATAGGGCAGCAATACAGAACACAAGAGCCATACCCGTACGTTGGACTTCCCATGCCCCCAGGAGTTCATAAGCTGGTGTTCTACCTCCTCACTGGATCCTTCCCATATAGCAAGCCCTTTGCACAGCACTTCAGTAGGATGAAAGCTTATGCACTTTCCAGAAACACCTCTTGGTAAACCCCATGCTTCCAACTCTTGATGGAGTCCATACAAAGACAGGTGCTGTGCGACCACAGAAAGGACCACAACTCTCAGCCTCCCCTATGCCTTGCTGGCTGTAAGAGGAAGGAATCACCAAGAACCCTAGTTCTTTAAGGAACAACTAAGATGCAAGAAACAGTGGAAGTTCTTGAAGACCAGTGAGCTCCTGAGCACTGCTCTTGCTTTAGTAAAGTGGTCATCTTCATTTTAGAACAATCAAGCCCAAATAAGCTGGTCTTCTTGCAGGAGCAGCAGCATGCATTTCTAGCTTCCCTATTTTGGATCTGGTTTTGTTCATCAGACTTTCACATGGTAATCCTAGAACAGCAATTCTAATGCAATACTTTCAGTATCAAATTAAGAGGCCTAATTTGTGGCCTCAGCTGTGGCCAGTTATCTGTACATCACTCCAATGGGGCACAACACAAATTCCATAATCCTTCAGACTCAGACATGCCTCTACACCACAAGAGCAATTAATTTGCCTTTTCCACCCTCTGCCATTAAAATAAAACTGTAACATACCACAATCCAAAAAAAAACCAAATTCAGTTCCAGCCTTACCCAACCTCTTTATCATTTAAATAAAACCCCTGCAGCTTCAGCATTTAAGAATTGGGACTTTTGCTGGAAATTTTTTTTAGTCATATGCTAACTTTTAAAGGCTACTGAGAAATGTGAAGCAGTAACTTCACATTAGCACCTAAACTACACCATTAGCTGAACTTTTGACATGGACTTGGAAAAAAAATTCTCCCATGATCAAAACAAATATAAAAGTTACTGAAATGCTTTCATACTGACCTGAAAGAAAACAACAACAAAGAAAGAAACAGACAAAAAAACCCCAACCAAAACCTCCACCCAACAAATGTTGCACTACAAAGAATCTAAGATTAAATGGCAGTTTCAAAGACAATTCAGACTAAGAAATACCACCCTATAAATTTGTGAATAGGGGGTTCATTTGATAATGGCCTCATTAGGTAAGCCAAGGCCATTAAAGCCTTTTCCTGGTAACATAGTAATTTGCTTTTCTTATAAAGAAAAAAGGTTTTCTTCCTTTCATTTGCAAAGAAAATTCCAACAGTAAAATAACATTCATCAGATGGAATAACACTTCCTTGTTACATCATGAAAAGAAACCTCACTTCAAAGTAAAGATGATTTTAGACCTGAAACAAGTAAGTTTTTAATCAAAAAGGAAATTCACATTAAAGCCACTGTGATTTTATTTGAACTTTTATTCACTAAGCTTAGTTAGCTCCATTCTCTCCTTAGAAGCAAGTATAGTTCATATTAGTACCCTTATGTTCTATATTGGAGCATAGGACAAAACCACTTTGATATTCCCCTTAGCACTAAGACTCACAAATCAGGCAGGAGTCTAAGAAGGAACCCATGACTTCCAAAATAAAACAGCATTTCATAAAGCAATTAAACATCCTGTGTGTATGGCACAGTCGTACCATTCAGTGATTTAAGAGTGACCTCAAAATACAATCTTGCAGTAGGAAAGAGCCCAAATATGGCACACATCCCTTCATAATAGGCACACTGCACTACAAAGCAATTAAGGCATGTCCTCCCAGTTAGCTGGACCATGAGTTTTTCAGATGCTTAACCAAATAGTAAATGTAGCTGCAGCAGCCTTCAAAATTATTATTTTAAGTTTTCCTGAAGGCCCTCTTCAAATCAACTGTTGCCTTCCATAACAGGCGTATTCTAAAGGCACTTAACCCTAAAGTGTTCTGCGATAACAGGCGTATTTAAAAAGGCACTTAACCCTAAAGTGTTCTGCCCTCAGTATCCAAACATAAATCAAGAACTACCTTTCTCAGCTAGTATTCATTCTCTTCACTAAGGTGACTATTTAATCTCGCTGTTAAAAATATAGATATTGTTTCGTCAATTAGTTTTGCACAGTAATTTTAAGTGAGCTATTGCTAAATGCACACTGTTAGGCACCAGAGCAAACTCACATGGGTAACCAATTGAAACAAATAAAACCTAAAAGAAACAACCATTTCTCATTGGAGACTTCAAAAAAAACCTAAAAAAACCACCAAAACCAAACACAAAATAACAACACCCACAAAAAATCCCACACCACTAGCCTTCCAGAAACAAGTCTTAGATTATAGCTGTAATACATAACAAAAGATGAGATTGAGAGACAATGGTTTTATTGCACATTATAAAATACATCTCCATGTTTTACAGACCATATGTTACCTGACTCACTCTTCCCAAACACGACCTTCTTCCTTCTTTTGCTTTATCATCATGTGCTTTACTCTGCAGATACCAGCTATTCTTTTCTGCCAGACTGATATAGACCTAAGCAAGTTCAAAGCATGTGTTCTTTAACTTGAACTTAGCTTTCAAGTCTGCTGCTTGCACTTCATGACAGAAAACAATTTTTTGCAGCTGAGGTTGTTTACCTGCTTCAGCTACACCAATTAGACTAATGAGAGTTACTACCCCCACAACCCTTTATTTTAAATGCAGTCATTTAGCCTCACAGGCTTGCCAAGCTAGTGAAGAGGGCTTTAAACTAAAACTGCTGGGGGAGGGGAACCTCAGCGTGTACCACTCACAACCAGTTTGATGCCAGGGTCAGCAAAAGATGTACAAAGCCTGGAGAGGGATTGAAGGCCAGCAGGAGAGCACCTGAAGAGCTGCACAAAGGGATTCCAGCCACTTCAGACAGTAAGATGGCTTCACTGGGGGCCCAGCTTTAATGCCTCTTATGCACACAGACACAGGGAAAAAACAAGAGGAGTTAGAGGCATGCACACACCTGCACGGTTGTGATCTTCCTGGCATCACAAAGACATTGGCAGGATGACTCCAATGACTGGAGTATTGGAATGGAAGGATATAGGCCCTTTAGGAAGGGCAGGCAGGAAAAATAGGAAGGCAATGTTGCTTTCTATGTAAACAATCAGCTGGACTGCATGGAGCTCTGCCTGGGAATGAATGAGGAGCAAACTGAGAGCTTGTCAGCCAGGATTAAAGGGAAAGCAGAGACAAGTGGCATTATAGTGGGTGTCTGCTACAGGCTGCCTGACCAGGAGACTGAGTGGATGAGGCCCTCTATATGCAGATAGGAACAGCCTTGTGTTCACAAGCCCTGGTCCTCATGGAGGACTTCAACCACCCTTACCATTTGTTGGAGGGAGAACACAGCAGGGCATAAGCAATCCAGGAGGTTACTGGAATGCATTGATGATAATTTACTTCTCCAAGTACTGGAGGAGCCAATGAGAACGTGTTATGTTGGACCTTGTTCTAATCAGCAAGGAAGGGTTGGTGGGGACCATGGGCAGGTGACCCCCAAGGGCAGGCTTGGCTGCAGTGCCCATGAAATGGTGGAGTTTGAGATCCTTGGGATGGCAAGAAGAGTGCACAGTAAGCTCACTACCCTGGATGTTCAGAGAGCAGGCTTTGGCCTCTTCAGGGATCTACTTAGTAGAGTACTATGGGACAAAGCCCTGGAGAGAGGACAAGTCCAGGGGAGCTGGCTGATGATCAAGGATCACCTCTTTCAAGCTCAGGAGCAATGCATCCCAATGAAAAGGAAGTCAGGCAAAAATGACAGGAGACCTGCATGGATGAACAAGGAGCTCCTAGACAAACTCAAGCAGAAAAAAAAAAAGTCTACGAAGGTGGAAGCAGGGACAGGTAGCCTTGGAGGAATATACAGAAAGTGTTCAAGCAGCCATGGATCAAAGTATGAAAGCTAAAGTCCTGACAGAATGAAATCTGGCCAGTGATGCCAAGGATAGCCATAAAAGCTTCTATAGGTATGCGGGTGATAGAAGGAAGACTAGGGAAAATGTGGGCTCTCTCCAGAAACAAATGGGAGACCTGGTTGTCCAAGACATGGAGAAGACTGAGGTACCATTATCAGAGTACAAATGAGTATTGGGATTTGTCTATGGGCTTGGGTTCACTGCAGCAATAGCCAATTTGCACAGCATCCTAGTACTCTACTCCCCTCCACAAAATTACTCATCCAAGATTGTTCATGTTATAAACTGATGTAAACTAATGTAAACTGTGTGGCTAGGCAGCAGAGACTCAAGGCACAGATGCATCTTGGTTTGATAGCCTATCTACATTTTGATGAAACTTGAAGGACCTCACATATCCTCAAGAGTCCTGCTGCAGAGGAGGAGGAATACATGAACTGCCAAATGCATCTTTTACTCGTATGCAACTTTGCCATGTGGCAGCCTCCAATACATTCCTGTCCTGTAGATCCAGGTGCAGATTATCTGCATAGATTCTGATGGTAACCTTCATACCAAGGTCACACAAAGCCATTGTCAGAGCTTGAAGTAGAAAATGAAAGTAAAGTTCTTTGCTGTTTGTTTCCTCGAGGGAAGGATTTCACCACTTAACTCCTAAATTCAAGGCTAGTGCTACAACCGTAAGAGTAACTTCTTACATACACAGCAAGGAGTGCAGGAATCAAGAAATATAAAAGGACACCAACTAACTACTGAAATGTGCAAAGTCTTTATTTCTTTAAGATATTGCATAGATTCTGAAGATGACTAAGAATTTTATTCATGAAAAATCAACGCCAAATAACTCAAAAGAACATTCAGCGTGGGAGGTTCTTTTGCAAAAATTAAAGAGCAATTGTGATGAAATAGTATCTTCTACTGAGTTACCAGAGAATTTACATTTTGCTCATGCCCTTACCTAACTGTGTAGAGCCAGGAACCATACACAAGGGATAACAGACAACTAGTTATCTCAAAATGTAGCATTATTTCAAAAACGTGGGTGGGAGACCAGGAAGCAAAAACAAGGTTAATTTAATAAACAATCTTAGGGCAAAATTCTTATTTCAGTGCAATCCAACAGATCTAACCTCCAGTTCACATCAGCTGCAGATCTGCAGAGCCAATTTTAGCAATATTTCAAAAATGCTGGCTAAGTACAGAGCATGTTTGATCTAGTTATATTAAAACTAGCTATCACTTGACTTACCTGTACCCAGAGCTGATGCTTCATGACTTAAAACCTGGTGTCTCAAAAGTGCTGCCAGAAGATGACAAGAAAGGCTATTAGCACAAATCAGTATTTGCTAAGTATGCTTTGTGGATTCTTTCCTTGTCTCACCTGTGCTATATTCACAGGGATGTGATTTTAGTAAGCAAAGCTATAAGCTCCTTCCTTTCAAGTCCACCATCTGGATGTTTTGTGAACATCAGCAGGACAACAGAGGTCCAACTCCTCCAATACCATCACTAGAATATGTGTTTTTTAAGGATCTTAGTTTCCAAAGCCATTGATGACTTTAAGAAATAGACAAAAAAAACCCTCAACACAAAAACAACAACAACAACAAAAACCCTAACCAGTTACAACATACACTGCATAGTTTAAGTAACTGTTTTTTGAGAAGCTTAACACTATCACAGAATTTGCCATCTCTTATGCATTCAACCTCAGCCTCAGGGAACGTTACTTAGCTGTTGTCACACTGCTGTAAATCCAGAAGGAAAAAGAAGCCACAGTTATATCCTGGTTTCTCTTAAAAAAATGTATAAAATCAATTCTCCTGTTTAAAAGGTCAGTAAAAAGCATTAAAACAATGCATTTCTTCACTTGAAGAGATCAAACACTCACTAGCTCCATCAGTTAAGGACAATGCACTATTATGCTTCAGAGTCACATGTAGCACATATCAAATGAAAGTCAGAGAAGCAAGGCATTTAAATGCATATTTGACATACTTTTTGCATCTCAGTACATTTCACTTCTCAATGGGTCTGTGGGTGGGAGAGGAAAAGGTTGGTTTCTTATTGATTTGAATGTAAAGACATCATTTGGTAATTCAAATCATCAGATATTACAACTGCCCACTGCTAGATGCTGCCACATACAGGAAAAATACATACCAGAAATCACCATTCTACATTCAGAAGGAGCCCTTACAATCACTGTCTGTCTCCTCATATAGCAGCATTTTATACAGCCCTCACACTGCAATGCCAACATCAGTAATTTGTCACTATTCAGTCTGATTTCTGCATAACAATATTTACTATTTTCAAGTATCCCATGTCACTGGATTTATATCAAGCCTCAAACAATGAAGAAAAAGCAGTGTATTTTGAAAGGTCCAAAGCTGCTGCTCCCATTTTGGAAACAAACTTCTACAGTGATAGGTTCTGGCCAGTCATAGCAATGTTTCTCCTGCATATTGTCTCCATTTGTGTAAAGGATAAAAACCACAGTATATACCATCTGTTGATTAATGTGTGTATACATGCCTCATCTTAGACTCTGTGAAAGACAGAGCAACATTTTATCTCACACAAACACACTAAGCCAGGTGCAGCAAAATCAGATGTAGATGCCTGAACTCTATGTAACATTAAAACAAGTTTGTCATAATTTCACAGAAAAATAACTATACTCATGGGTAAAGTTCCTGTAAATCATAGTTTTTCCCCAACTCCACCCTCACCTTTACAGTAATGAACAAAGCCAAACTTCAGAGTACCATCTGGATGCTAGTCAAATACCGTGACAGCTGTTACTTATATGGAGGGCTCTTAGTCCCTCTGAGGGTATCAAAATCATTACTGACTATTTGCAAGTGAGAGATATGAGAATCAGAAGACCGAGTTGGGTAGTATCAGCAAGTGGAAAGACAGAGTTGGTCACCCTGAGACTGTTACTGAACAAAAAATAAAACTGAATTTGCACTGAACTGGCTAATCTCAACTACCGTTCATTTGAACATCCCTCCAATTTGCCTACAAGAAAAAAATGAAAGTAAGTGCAGATAAACTTTACTAAAAGCAGGTTAATAAGATTACATTAAACTTCTACAGCCATTTGAGTAAAATTTAAATGCCTTTAATTTGATTTAATGTACTTAACTGAGGAAGTAAAGAAACTAAAACTAAAGCCACTTAAATTCTGCTTAGATGTCCTTGTATAGGAGTACTATGTAATTTAATCCACTTCCAAAGCATATCTTAATCTGGATTAATTCTTCCAAGTGTCCCTATGTAGGCAAACCCTCAGCATATGCTAAATGCATAGGCAGCTTTCTCAAAGAAGATAAACTACCTTATACTTAACATAAAAGATTGAGATTACTGATGAAATGCTGGTGACCTATAAATTCCTTGACAAAACACCAATAACCCACTTACATACCTGTAGGTAACAAAATTCAGATATTGTGAATTTCAGATTCATGTCTTCCATTTATTGGAAATTATATCTTTATTTTCAGGCTTGTAGCAAAAAAAAAAAAAGTTTCAAGTACAGTCTCAACCAGACCTCTCAGTTTTACTGCCCTTTAAATCCAAAAGGAAGATTTCATGTATGACACCTGATCTTTTATCTATCGCTGTCAAATTTGATGGTTGCCTACAGATGGGTTGATACAGGTTGCTAAATTTAATTTTATGTAGATATCTTAATTTCAGACAAATGAAATGTGCCTCCCTCACAGACTTTTTGAGATTCAATGATGTCTTGCAGAAGGTTTCTGGAGGGCATAAGAACTAGGCTGATTCTTCTGTGTTTCTTCTGTGTGCAAAGCTTCCTCATGTATATAAGTCATATGTCTACAACCCTTCACCAAGACAACCCAGATCTCTCTGTATGAAAGGCAGACGTAGGCTTACAAACTTATTTGTAAAATGCAGGAGGACTCTGGCTTGCAGTTCTGAAGAGCTGGCACTGCACAACCACAACTGGAGGTGTACTTCTTCCTAAACTCATCTTCCCATGAGAGCCACTACTCCACAGCAAACCCACAGAAACTGTTCTACAGGTCAGGTCTTGCATGCAGCCTATGGGAAACCACTCCATCCAACCCACCTTACAGTGAAGTAGGCCTCAGAAATAGCCAGCATAATCAGCCACAGGTGAGATGAGACCTGAAACCAAGGAAAAAATTTATACCAGGATTCACTGCTGCTCACCCAAAAAGGGAAACAGAAAGCTGCCTTGCCCTATCCAAAGGGGGGAAAATGGGTCAGTGGCCAAAGTTGGAATGGAAGACAAGGAGGCTCAACCACTAAAAGTGGCAGGAACTAATGCACTAATGCAACTAATAAGTTGGTATTTGAAATCTTGTTCTTGCTGTGAAAAACTTACATTCCCAATATGGTCAACTAATAAAATCACAACACCTATAAAATTAAAATAAATTGTGGAAGCTTGCACAGAAGAATATAAACCCTGTTTCCACTGAGATTTTAACTTAAGATAGTTAAACTAAGAACCCACCCTTTTTCATAGTTAATTCAAGGATACAGATGACACTAGAAATGCATCTCCTCCCACTCCTATCACCAACCCTCACAGAAAAAATATTTAAATAGCAGAGATTTGTAATCTAGAAAAGAGAGCAGTATTCTATGAAGTATCATCTAATTTAAATAAGTCTCTCTTATTAACTTGAAGGTAATCTAAAACACCACATCATTGCTTTGTTATTTACTTGCCATTCCACACTAGATCTCCCAAACATTAGTATTCACAAATATATAGGCACAAATGTGTAATCATAGGTTTATGGTACTTGGTCAAATAATGTATTTGAAATTGTACATTTATTCTGAATACCAGTAAAATATTCTGTAGCTATGTAGTTGCTTTTTTGCTACAGCTCCATTATCTGAGTACTCTATACTGTTTGCAAAATCACAAAATTCCTGAATATTTTAACTGCACACATGCAAATAATCTTTTTCCTTCTAAATTCTTATATGGGTCAATATTACAGAGCTAAATGCTTCATTACGCTTCATGCATTTATTCTCAGTGCTTCTCTCAGACAGTAATACTAGATAGCATTAGTTATGAAATCAAAGAAAAACATAGTAGGTACTTCTGTAAACGGGAAGCATACAAAAAGCAGAGACTGTGGGAGCAAAATCAGCATTTAAAAGGAACCATAATATAAATTTACACAACTTTAGGAGCAAGAAACAAAACTTTAGATCTTCTGTGACTATGAGGCTGAACCTCAATGGTTCTTGCGAGAATTACTTTGGGTTGGAAAGGTAAAAAATATGTAACTCCCTACAAAACGTGCAAGCAATATAAATACGACACGAAGTGCATTCATCCTGTGCCTATTAAGCGTACCTGGGAATATAATCCGTGGTGAAATGAGGACAAGCACATGCAACTTAACTGAATACATGCAAGATGATAACTCAGAGAAATAGATTCTTTATTTCCATCATATGCCTGGAATAACTATTTAAACTGTAGTGAAACACAGATGAGTAACTCACACAGCTCATGTGGTGTATACAGTATAACATGTAGCAGATGCAACTAGGACTGTTCACTGCACAAAATACAAAGTATTTGCAAACACTTGTGCTGCACCTAGAGGTACAAGTTACACTCCCACTGCAACAAACCAGTCCTTCTTTTGTGATGCAATGCTTCAAGATTGAACTTGGAGCATACTCAATCCCTGACCAAAAGAGGTGGCATTTGAAATTAAAGTGGTGTAATGCGGTGAGGAACTACAGAAAGTTCACATGGGTTGAAATAGCCATTAGCACAGGTGGTCTGACGAGGCGCAGATGCCTCTTAAAACCTTTGGCTAGATCTTCACCTACAGATGGACTACCTAAACTCAAGTCACACTGGTATTTCACCTTCAGTCTGAGGTAAGTCCACCACCTTCTGAGGCTACACCACTAGAAGACAACCCACATGTGGAAGACAGATGGGGTTAGCCCTCCACAGACCAAACATGATGTGACAATGATATACACCTGCCACACAGCTTGGATATAGCTGTAGCACTGAGCTAAGTTCCTAGTTCAGTGTGAACTGACATTCCTCCCCACAAGGTTTTTGCAATAATGCTGCTGACACAGGTTCCAGAAGAAGAAAAAAAAGATAGCAATAGCAAATAAATTAGAAAGCAGCAGAAATGCCTAGTAATGCCTGGACTCAGAGCTGTACAGTAGATAAGGACAGGGAGATCAGTCAGTTCCCCAACAGCATATCCTGAAAGGACAAAGTTTATCCACACTGACTGATGGCTTCATAGCTTTAATGAGCTATGTAATGTAAGATGCCATCCAAGCACCATTGGAATGATAACATATCTTTAACCTCAATAGCATAACCAATCAAAACAACAGCAACAAAACCAAAACAAAACCAAACATGACCCAAAAAAACCCCACAGAACTATAAAATCTACCTGTAAGTCTGATTCAAAGCATAGTTTTCCAATGCTAGACTGCACTGTGTAAATGCTACTTTGCAAGGTGCATAAAAAATACGGACAGGCAATATAAAAGACAAGTCTATGTGATTTGTGTAAAAATTGGGTATTATATGGATATAAGTTATTTGATTTCCTATTTATTAAGTACCTGTAAAGTGCTCAGTGTTATTCAAGTTGCAAAGAAGACTGTCTTCTGCTTTAAGAAACTAACAATCTAAATGACAAAAGGGAATAGACAAGATGCAGTAAGAAGCCAGTGATGAATAAGAAATATTTCGGGTGTGTTTTGAATTTGATTATTTGCTATGAGCTAGAGTTCTAGCTACAGATTTGCTGACATGTGGGCAAGTGTGTTGGAGCTGAACGTTGGTAAGGCATTTCAGACACAGAAGTAGCAGAGAAAGCCAAAGTCAAGATGAGACAAAAAAAGATAAGTTTGGAATCACTATTAGCACAGTGAGGAGAAGCACGAAGGACATTTTAAGCAGTCTGAAAAGAGCTTAAGATGAGGAAAGAAAACTGCAGGTACATGATACTTAAAATACAAACTTTAGTTAGAGTCACTGTAAGAAATCACAGCTGAAGCTGAAGTAATGGTAGAAAGACAGACTAGAGCAACTCTGCTTTACAAAACTGTTAGAACAACCAACATGGATATTCAGGGGGCCTGATGAAGGCAGGTGATGAAGGAATTCAGTATCAACTATTTAGTGTGATATGAATAGTTATGCAATTAGAAAAAAAAGTGTCGTAACTGTTATGGCCAACCTCACAGCCTTGGGAGTATGCTCATTACTAGAGGTCCAACATGTTACACTTCTTTACAAAGTTTGTGAGAGAACTAGCCAAGACTTCCTCTTGGCAGTGTAAAAACAACACAGTCACAGATGGACTACATAAAAATGAGGTTTTGTTTTAATAAGCATCTTCCCCCCTGTACCTCAAAATCCTCAATTTATACCAGTATTGAAATTTCTTTCTCCCTTTCTCATCACATACAAATACAAGTGAGAATAAGACATTGTTTGTTTGTTTACTTTACTTGATAGGAGACTAGTTTTTCTCCAGTTTGGTGGTACTCCAAGTGAAAAGGACAGCAGATATACTCTTGGCAACTATACAGGGTGATTGGGGGTTTTTTTGGGTTTTTTTCCATAAAACACTTTGCTGTGCCAGCTCTCTGAGTAACTTCAGAAATAATATGCTTTTTCTGACAGATGACAGCAGAGGGGAGTTCATAAACAAATTAGACCCATATGAAAGTGTGATTCATATGCAATGTCAGTACTCCAAAGTACAAGGTGGTACATGACTACCAGAGGCCATCCCTATACATAAGCCTTCAAATGAAAATTGTTTCCCAGACTTTTGTAAAGCTTTTTTTCAGCTCTTCAGCACTTAACAGCTGCTGTGTAAAACTCTTCCAACCACAGAAGAATCCCTCTTAAAATGAGCCATGAAGATCCAGCATGAAGCTAGTCGAACAGAACTATCTGCCACATGAAGAGCAGCTGAGGTCACCTGGTCTGTTCAGCCTGGAGAAAAGGAAATTGAGGGGAGACCTCATTGTCATATACAACTTCCTCACAAGGCCAAGGGGAGCAGCTGGCACTGATGTCTCTGGCAACCAGTGACAGGACCCAAGAGAATGGATTGAAGTTGTGTCAGAGTAGGTTTAGGTTTGATATTAGAAATAGGACCTTCACCCAGGGAGTGGTTGGGCACTGGAACAGGCTCCTGAGGAAAGTGGTCACAGCATCAAACCTGACATAGTTCAAGAAAGGTTTGGACAATGCTCATGTGTGATACTTGGGGGTGTTCTGTCAAAGGGCAAGAGTTGGACTCTATGATCCTCCTGAGACCCTTCCACTTCTGAATATTCTGCAATTCTGTGATCTCAACGGCACCTCACACACAAACAGGTATCACATGGTTCCACTGAAACTATATGAAAGCAAAAAGAGTTTGAAAAGTTTCAGATAATTAATTTGCTTTGTTGCATTAAAAAAAGAAAGATGCAAACAAGCATAAAAATCTATGATGACAGCAATGCTGTCACTGTAGGATGCACAAATCACTGTTTACTCCTAAGTCTGGCCATAGTACAAAAGGTTGGTAACATGCACTCCTGTGGTACACTTCAGACTAAGAAGAGAAGGATTCGATAGCTAGCCTGGTTCAAACACTACTATAGCAAGGGGTTTAAGTCAGGCAACAGAAGTGCTCTCAGCCAGTGCATGTAATGGATCACCCTGCCAAAGGATTTTCAGCTGAGACCTCGCATGTGCGCACTCAAAGCAAGAAGCTCTTGCTGGCACCATCAGCCACAACAAACACAGACGACAAACAGATGTCACATTCAGAACAAGTGAATTTCAAGACACCATACACTGCACACAAAAAAAGTTCTTCCCCCTTCTCCCTCCCGTGTCAGCAGCTTCAGGTCTAGCTCTAGGGGATGAAGGGGATTACTGCAGAAATCCGAAGAGATTGGCAGTGTGACAGGGCTAGGAATAGGAAGTCTAACAGACATGAGAGATCTGCCTCGTTGACTGACTCAGCTTCTGACCCACTTAATGAACTTGACCAAACTGCTTCTTGGTGCCACTGCTCCTCTCCCAGGCTCTGTATGATCTTATCCAGTTAGGCCAGTATCTTCACAGCAGTGACTGCCTCTTGCTGATTTTGATGAAAAACAGCCTATAGGCTTGAATGATACCTTAGTAAAAATGGGGGCTGATTTTACTAGGATCTGCCATGCCAAGAATAAAATCATCTTTTCACTTAAATAATGAAGAATACCCACACACTTAAACCTGTTAATATTATTTAAAAATATGTACAGCTGGAAGAGTGGCATGTTGCTCTCATTCACAAGTTTGCTATATGCTTACTGACGCCTACAATCTCCCCTAAAGGTCTATTTACTCAGACATTTCTCCCAGGGTCCAAGTTTTCTGTTCATGTCCTTTCTTTCCCCTTCTCTCCTGCTTTATCCCCTCTTCTGTCAGAGCCCCTCAGACACATTAGGCAAACCATTTGTGGTGTGACAGGGGGAACTGATCCAAGCCTACAGCAAGCAGAAAAATAAGTTGAAGAAAAACAAACAACTTATTTTTAACCTGGATGGGTTCCCTGAGTGAGCTTATTCCCCACCACAACAGGTGTATCAACATACCTGATGAAGAAGCCAAGCAAACCAGCTGCAACTACTGCTGACAAAGTCGGACATATACATTAGAAGGATAAGAACATTTTTAAAAGATTTATATTGGAATGGGGGTTCTCACACTGGGGAACTCTTAAAGCATCATAAAATGGACTTAATACATATTCCTTATGTTGTTCACAGTTTCCTTTGCCAGTTTGGCTAATTATACGATATTTAAGTTTAAACATATGTTGCCTCCCTTGCAGTGAATCCTCTCCTCCTACATGATACAGCAGTGAAGTCATCTTGCTGACTTCAAGCTGAATCCTGCACCCTGTTCAAGTAGGTGGGCAGTTTCAGCTCATCTGGAAAGCAGTCCAGTCCTGAGAGCACAGTGATTCTTGTTGCAATAAGCTACCAAGATCCTGTCCACCACAAATATCCTGAAACACATTGTCCAGGCGTCATATGTAAAAGAACTAGCATAACTTCCACCATCCTGAGCATATGGTTCTTAAAACAAGTAAGAGATGCTCAGGAGGTGTCTTCATTAGAGTGAAAGGTGAACCAGCAGACCAGATACTTTTAACCTCCTTCCTTCCACACCACCACCAATTGACTTTTTTTTTCCTTAAATGAAGACACATAAGAAATAAGAAAATTCTAAGTGGGAGGAAGTAGCAAAAAACTAAGCCAAAAAAAGTATTCAGAAGGACAGAATAATCTTGAAACCCTTGACAAACTTTCATGTGCTGCAGACAGGAAAATCTCTCTCAGTTAGTGCATTCCACTTTACGAGAGCCTCTAGTAAGCAGAGCAGCTGAGTATGCCACAATAGCTGTTTCATTACCTTAGCACAGCAGAGTAAAGGATTTAAAGGGAATAGACAGCAGCTGAAAATAATTGCATTAAATTAACATTAACCCACAAACCCAGAAGAGGCATATAATATTCAGGACTGCTACAGAAGCGGTAACTCAGAATTAATGTCTGTAAAAGATGAATAATCCTGCTCTAACTGGGATTCAAAATTCTAAAGGAAGAAAGCTCACCTCAAATAGTGTTCCCTGAGGTGGGGGGGAAGGAAAGAAAGGAACACATGGCCTAGTTAAGCATATTAGTAGGTAGGAACACAAACTGTAAAACCATTTGGTTCCCAAAGGACTAACATTTTTTATGGTTAATACACACATTCCCACACATTCCTTCTGAAAAAGGACTTTGAGAATAAATCTAATTTTAAGATCTGTAAATGAAATAGACATGTGAGAATTTAAGCACTTTGGGCAGAAAAGACCAAAACCTCAGAGACTAGAGAAAAGAAAGTGGTCAGGACTGGACTGGACTAAAACACAACCAGAAGTGACAGCTGTAATTCAAGTGGCAGGTGTACCTTACAATAGTCCATGAGTCTTGATGACACAAGGACTTAGAAAAGAACAGTATCACCAGAAAAATGGTACTTAATAAATCTGCTAGAGAGACACATAACAAACTTGAGGGACAACAAACTGCGGAGACACGTAACAAACTTGAGAGAGTGTGCTGTTCTCAAACTGAAGTGGGAATTTATGCCAAATATGGGGAGGGAAACCAATTACTGAAAAAATTAAGAAGATGCTGACTTACAGCACCTTTGAATTTCATCTGTGAACAGGTACCAAGAAGTAAGTAATTGGCACTATTGGCCAAGAGGAGTAACAAAACTCCCAAATTCTTTCTCCCAGTCTCACCTGAAAAAGTCAGCCCAATCAGGCCCTTGGCTAGCTGCAGATTAAAAGGAAGAACTAAGCCATCAGCTGAGGTCTGAGGAAAGCCATGGCAGAAACTCCTATCAGACCAGCTCTAAGAAGACTTCCAGACCCGGTGCTTTGCTAGTCACTGGCCATCTGAATTTACATGGCTCCTCCAACTGGAGAAAAATTCTACCTAAGAGCAAGCCAGCATTAGGAAACAATTAACATCCTATTTTCTTTAATCATCAAGTTCAGGGCAGTTTTTACTTCCCTTCTGCATCCCTGCAGAATTTAAAATAATTATAGAGTGACAAAAAATAATCTGTGGACTTTGAAGTTACAACAAAACTTACAAGTGTTTGCACTTTAGGATATTTATAAGTTCCACACAACCCCCTATCAAGCAAATAAAATTATTTTGTAGTGTATCCTTACTGGGCAGTAAAAAGTTTCTTTTCAGATAAGATCCACATTACAGCAAGATTTTATAAATGTTCATCTGTATTTGAGTACCATCTGCACAGCACTATCCCATATGGGCACGCAGTACTTTTTAATGTTTTTGATAAGTCTCCTTCATTAGCAATTTTAACCCCCCAATTCTGTTCTTTCATTGTACGATCAGCACAGAACTGTCTAAAAGTGAATAAAATATAGTGTTTCATTGGAGGTTTGAAGCCTACTCTGATACTGAGGCTTTGTGTATGTTAAAATCACACCCTACATGTTTCAGAGTAGAAGTCAGGTAAGTTATCAGATGACAATATGGGTTTAGTACAAGTTTCAGCTTTCGGTCCTTTCATTTCTTTTTTCCTTAAAAAAGCAAGAGCTTCATTTTCTCATACATTTGTGTAACCAAAGAGAGCAAAAAGCTTTCATGTGAGCAGCAGGGCTAAGGCAAACCTATCTGAAATCCCTGGTGCAGGTGTCTAGCTCTTTAATAAGGATCACACCAGAAAATTTCCCTTACAGTTTTTGCTCTGTCCAGTTTTCTACTTTCATAAAACCTGTCTGATCCCATACACAGAATTTGTTGCTGTTTCTAAAGGTACCAAGCTAAAACTTCAGAGGGTGGCAGGAATGACCCAACTTATTGAAGTAGATCTTCTTGCTCTCCACACCTAAGACAACACCAGCAGAAATCCATCCTAAAGCTTTGGCACAGAATGCTGGAAGCATCAATTACACCCAAGGTTCTCTTTTATACAGGATTTCAGTTAATACTTCCATTTCACTGCACAAGATCTCTTTCCAGCCCCAGCAAAACACAGCATTTTTGATCAACCTTACCATTACTGAACTTTTCAAATAAGTAACTTAAGCTAAAAAATTCTATAGCTGTTGCTGCTTACTCTTACACTTCCATCAGCTATTTGCATAGTCAATCCCACTTTGATTTAATCATTCCTTTCATGATTGTCTAAGCCTACATAGAAAATGAGAAGAGTAAATCAAACTAAGCACTTGGCAGGCATGTACTGGTGAGATCACAGCAAGATCCCGGAATAGCACAGGCACTCTCATATGGAAAAGGCTCGTGGAGTTCCCATGCAGTTCAAGTAAGCATCATCAGACTCAATGAGCAATACTGAGATGGACACAACCCTCTGTGGAAACCAGCTGTTAGCTGGGTGAACACCCAGGGAGGTGACAGAACTGGCTTCCAAAGCTTCATACCTAATGTGTCACATTATGCAATCTAGACATAGTATTGCATTAATAAAACCAGCACAGACCAGAGCTTTTTAATCTAATCACATTATGAAGCTTAGAGGTAAACAGTGAGAAGTGAGGATACAAATTCCCCATTAAAAGGTAGGTTTGAGTACATAGAGAGGGTTTCATTTCTCTGACTAAAAAAAAATAAAAGGTTTTATGGGGTAGAAAAACAAGGTATTGTTTAGCAAAGGTGTACTTGGCCCAAGGAAAATCACAAAAAATACTTAAAATGTGTTTGTGATTCATCATGGTTCAGTAGCTTCTCATGAATGCTAATGTGTTTCAGAGAGATAGAAAGGCTTGTGCAGGTGTGACAGAAACAATTAGTCAGTTATTAGTAAGCTGCTGGCTTCACTGGCAGCCACGCTGCTGGAGCTCTACACTATGAGAATGGCCTGCCAGTAACTCTCCATGCGCTGCTGATATTTAGAACTGCCAGAATAGTCAGGACAACAAGTTTTATCTGCAAACACTTACTTCTTTCTTCTCATTTTGCCTGCCTCCATGGTAAAATCTGCACTCAAAGTAAAATGTTACATGCTGAAGTCAGTGTTGTTCCTCTTCAGGAGCATGTGTAAGGCAAGAATCTTAAGTTTATCCAAAAGCCCATAAACTAATCTACACAGTAGCTCACTGCCTTTCCTCCCCAAGACCTAAAAAGGTGTTTATTTCAGAAGCATACCTACGTGGATCTACCTATATGGAGCAGAACAGGCAGGCTGGTTTAAATTTAAAATTCATCGTGCTTTAGTGTAACTACTCCCTCCACCAGTAGCTTTACAGCAAGCAATAAAACTTTATTCTCTTAACACTCTGCAGATCCACTCATCTCCACAGGTCTTGCAACAACACTTAGAGAAAACTCAAATACATTGCCTATCACTCTGATATCTAGCATCCTTTTATAATGCAGAAGTAAGAGCAGCATGAAGGGCTGTTTAATTTCATTCATTTTCAGTTTTCAAGAAAATATGCTATGATCCCTTAATAACAAATGATGTTCAATATTTAAAAGGGGACACTCCAGCGGATACTCAGGAAACAAAATCTAACACCCAGTATTTTCTAAGAGCAGTGATACAATCCAAGCAATCATGCTCCAATGGCAAATCAGATGTGTTTACAGCAGCAAGGAGCAGTCTGGCTTTGACTCTGCGGATCACTACACACCCGAGACATCCAACTGCTGCAGCATAGTGCTCATCCTTACTACAAGACAGACATTACAACTTTTCTAGCACAGTGGATTTCTGAAATGAATAGCAAATAATCCACTAGTGGCTTAATTTATTAGCTATACAAAATTCTCAGGGCCAAAGGCCAGTGAAGTGAGATGAAAACCATTAATCCAGCAGATTTCAGACTCTTGATAAAGAACACAGCCATATGCCTGTGTCCTTCATCCAACCACAGTTCCCTTTAAATTTGCAGGAACTCAGTTTCCATCTAGTTTAATGGCTAATTTCTTAGCATTCTCAACCATTAAAAAGTAAGCAAAGACCCTACCGTGCTGTCATACTATGTGTTTGCACACACACATGCTTGTGCATGGATATAAAAGCCAAATATTTTGATTAAAAGAATGCTTCCTGAATGCAGATTCTGGTCTCTTGTTGCCTAAATAGCAAAAATCTTCATTGGAAGACTTTCCAAGCTGTTCAGAAAGTAGCTATTGTCAGAAGCATGGCTGCACAAGATGGGAGCTTCCCACTCAGCTGATCTGACCTGTGCATTTAATTTCTCCATCATTATTCATACCTGTACTGCAAAAAAAAGAATATGACCCATATCTGTCTTGGTTTGTGCAGAATCAACAGGATTGCTCATAAAAACAAAATTTAAGTTCATATTTAATTGTAATTTAATGGGAATAAGAATCTTTCCTGCCTTCACGCCCACCCACCCACCTTAAAAGACCCAGAATAATCTAGGATTGGCCTTAAAAGCTCAAGAGCTTCCTAGCTCAAGAGCTTCCTTACTCCCACTGCAGCCTTATGGTAGACAACCCATAACGCTGCCTGCTGAAGACTCAAACAGGCTCTGCAACAGCAGACAGAAAGGATGGAGAGGGTGAAAAAAAAAAAAAAAGAGAGAGAGAGCCCAGTAACAGTTCTAAGGTAGCAGCCACTTTGTACAGCTCCTGACCCACAGGACTATCCAAGATGCAATAGTGCTTCATCATTCACCTCAGGGGATGCAAAGGCTGTTTACGGATGTGATATGGTCCTGCCCTGCCACCAGATAATGATTTTGCATCCAGTTGGACAATGTATTATATAAAAACAAGCATGTGTTAAAGCTGTGGAGGACTGAAGTGCTACCAAGGAATATTTACCTAATGAATGTGTCATTATGTATCACTTCCACTCTTCAGTCAGTATAAGTTATACAACAGCCCAGCAATATTCAAACTCAAGTTTCCATACCCCTGACGGACAAAGCTTGTGCAGCTGAGTCAGTGGAAAACCCCAGAATACATAATTATATGTCACATAGATTTACATTATTAAACTAAAGTGCTGGAGATCACCAATTCCGTCTTTTAGGCTTATCTTGCAAAGAAAGACAAGGCCTAAATAAACCTGACAATACCTTCCCCTCCCCTTTTGGGGCCTGCTGATGCTTTTCCCTTCTGCTTGCTCTATTTGTCTCTTCTCCTTCATTCAACCTAATTCTACCATTGTCAAACATTTCAAGGAACATGAATGTTTTTTCTGCCATTCCTTTGCAATGCCAAGTTCTGCCTTTTGCTGCCAGTCCTGGTATCCCCCCAACCCCACCCCCAGCCTTCCGAAACTATACTCCATTCTTTCAACAGTAACATTTTCTGTTGATAGTGCCAGAGGCCAGGAAGGCTCCTGGCAGTATAACTCCAACAAAGAGTCTGAAACTGAACAATCTCTTTTTTTGTAAGAGGAGATAAGGAAGTCCAAGACATGGTGTTTAAAATGAAAAGAATAATAACTAAAAACATGATGCTGGCACTGGTAGTGTTTAAATAAAAACAGACAAATTCTGCCTTCCAACAAGGCAGGTAACGCACAATGGTTTTCACCAGCAGTGAGCACCTGCCCCTCCTACCTACATAGAAACACTCTGCAGAAAAGAAGGAAAAGATCCATAAGAAAGGAAAGGATCCATATACCCACAGAAATAAATAACATTCTACTACTTCTATTCTGTTTCTGCAGAAGCAAATGGTGAGGCCAAATGCTACAAATTTCTGCTCATTCTTCCTAATACAGTTTTGCTCTTCTTCTGACAAGAATTGTGCAAGGCACGCTGTTGACAACTGTGAAACACAATTCTTTTTGTCAGAAATACTTTAAAATAATTAGTGCAGAAAGACACTATATTTTATGTAAATATTTCATCAACCCAATCTCTTTGTCTACAAGGCTAACAACAGGGAAACTGCTGCTCCTATGACACAGCTGCTCTACTAACACAAAATGAGAGAAGCTCCTTCTCTTTCTAAATACACTTACTCTGCTTTAGAAGCATACCATTGGGAAAGAAGCAGAGAACTTCTTCCCTTATGATATTCAGATTATTCTGGAAAAAGCAAAAGCCTTCACAATTATAACATTTATCACCCTCAGCTTTCATGGATTTCCTGTACATAATGGGTCCAGAAGTAGCTGAAAACCTTTGAAAGGAAAAAGTAACTGCATATTTTAACAGTCTGCATCAATTTCTTACACAATTCAGGGAAGGTGCCTTCCTTTCTTTGACCTTATCTTTTTCATTCAAGACTTTAAGTGCTGAACTGTGAACACATGGACTAATTCTCTGCACAAAGAGGCTACACACTAGTCACAACTGAAGAATCAACGCTAACAGCATTGTGTAACTGAGCTAATTCTCTTTCTTCCTCTTCTAAAGGCCAAACTCTAGTGGTTTAACAACACTGGACTGAATGGTGTTATGTCAGCAGGAGGAACTGGGTTATACCAGCAGTTCAGGATTATCTAGTTAACATTTTTATTGGAAATAATATGGCAAGTTATTACCAGCTTTCATTGTATGAGACCAAGATACTGGAGAAAACTGTGCTGGTGGTTAACCCAGCAAAAAGTTTCAGATTAAGTTCTTCTTTGGAAACAAACAAAAGAAAGAAAACAAAGAAAAAGCATATACACATAAAAAACCACAAACCCTTTGACTTTTTTTCTATTCCAAGTGTAGATATCCCAGCATGAAACCAGTGTGAATACAAACCAGAAAATTATGGAGAATGTCAAGGATTAGTATTTTTCAACTAAATCATATTGCTGCTTTGTGATCTTTCATCTCTGGACAACCTTTAGGAACATGCAGCAACTACTGCCCACAAGACAGAACTGCTGCCTACAGAATTACTAGAACAATCAACTCTCATTCAGTGAAAGACAGAGCTGAGGGCCCTTCCCTCAAGAAATCTGGATGTTTTCAGAGAGTCTCTATGTTCACTCCTTTCATGTCAGTTGTTCAGTAATATTTTAAAACCACCTTTGTTCATATCCATTGACAAAGTGCCTTCTAAAAAGTTCCCTTTGACTTCACATTCATGAGGCTTTGTGCCACCACTAGATTAGAAAATAAAATCAGACAACAGCAGGTATCTCAACCTGAATCCAACTACTAAACACTTTCTCTGCCTTTAGCATACACTACAAGAGTTCAAGAATTTCGACCTACAGCTGATACACAGATTCATACAATACAAATACTGGACAATCAGACCTAAATAGAGCTGCCCTGAGCTTGTCCCAGTGTTTAGTGGGAATTCCTCTGCTATTATTTGGTAGATGGAGCAGTTCAGTTCTGCCTGTATCTGAAAAAAATTGATCACAGATATTCTCTACCCCGTTAGGCTGAATCATTTTACCAAGGCACTACAGCTACAGCAAGCACTTCATATTACCATCTGAGAAACAGAGAACAAAAATCCCCACTGCTGATGCATACCATCCATGCTGTTCCTATGGAAGGCAACACCCCAGCTTTTATTCAGAAGATAGCTTGTAAATATATGCCTTTATGTCTGCATTCTGCCTACTACCTACCCTTGTATTTTTAAATTAACATTGAGAAGATAATCAAAACAATGTCCAAGTTTTCTAACCACTTCAGGTTATCTTGATCAATACAGAACACAACCATGTCTTGTTCCTACCTGGAACTTTTCACAGAATAGGTGGAGATCCACACTGACCATAGCAGACTTACCTTTCCCTTTCAGCAAATGCTGTGAATCAAGAGATTTTGCTGCAGCTCTCACAAGCCAACACTATTACAACTGATTAACTCTTTTTCAGTGGTACAACTTTTGGCAAAACAATAGCTTCTGTAGGTTGGACTAGATGATCTTTGAAGATCCCTTCCAACCCAAACTATCCTGTGTTCCACATTAACTTTCTAAACTGATACATTTCTGACAAGGCTTCTCTTTAAGTAGTGTCTCTTGTCTCATGTAGTGTGCATACGAAATGACAACATACATGGAGTACCATACTGAAAAATTACAACTCTCTTTCCCCATGGCTAATACTGATAACAAAGTTAATTACATGCACAGCTGTAATTATATATACACGCATAACTAATTCTTGTATATGAGGCTGCTGTAGATGGGGCTGCTGGAAACAGACTGGGATGGAGCACCTAGAAGATACAGATGCATTTTATGAGCCCTGCTAACTGGGGTTATGTACTTCTTACCAGAATCCACACTATGTGGCACACCTGAATTCTCCTCTCCTTCCTGCAGAAACACAGGATAGTTTGGGTTGGAACAACTGAAACATCAGAGAGCAGCTACCCTGAGGATGCACTCACTCAGGACACCAGTCTTTACCTGTTGCAAAGACAAACTACATTCTTCCAATGTCAAACAAGTGACTTACAACGTCTCTTCCATCATGTTAAAACTACATATCAACACAATATCATTCCATTGCAATTATAAATCTCAGAAACAACCTGTGATAGAACACGCTGGACATGCCCAGGTACTGTCTGAATTCAAAAGCAAGACATCAGCAGTATGAAAACTGCACTGACTCAGGTCTGACATTTCCAAATTAAATTAAACTACTGGTTTCCCTAAATGACTCCAAATTGCTTGCCTGAGAGGCTACCTCTCCTTAATCCACATCCACAGCCAGATCCTCTTTGTTACAGAGGAGACAGCTACCGACAGGACATTCTCTAAAGGGGGCCCTCCACTCTGAATTTCAATAGATCAAGAGAGAAAAGCCTCAAGACAGGAAAGCAAGGCTTATCCCCTTAGCCAAGCTTATGGAGACCAGTGAACACAGCAAGAACAATTAGTTGGAAACAAAGGATCTGTGGGTTGACTTGGGTTTGATTTTCTAGTCTAGTTTGGTGGTTCTCTATGTTCTGATTTAGGGGAGGGAAGTCTGACTGCTTTTTCCCTCATGCCATCGTTGTTTTAATTAGAAAAAGTAGCCCATAGGCCAGCACTGTGTTTTTTCCAACTTTCCTATATTAATTATACAGAATTAATTCAAACTGAAAGGCTTGCCATCTCTAGAGTGAGATTAATAACTTTACAAAATTTAAGCAATTCAGAACATAAGAAAAAAAATATCTTAAAACCTACTGTTTTAATTTGAATCCACACACCACCACCACCGAATTGTGGATGTTTTGATCCCTCTGGCATAAGAGCCAGGAGATCAATTTAAAATTCCAGTGTAAATAGCCCAAGATCATTTTATTTGTTTGTTTTAAAATAGAACTCAAATTCCAACTTGATTCAAAATTATGCAGATTATTTTCTTCCCTTCTCCCTCTGCAGACATCTTTCCCTTATCATAATGTATTTTCTGAGTCATTCACAGCTGCAAGGGATGAAGTCTTTGAAATCTCTACCTTCCAGAAAACCATCCCAACACAGCATGATACTATCAACTCTTGTTATTACCCACACACTCGGACA
>NW_008680737.1:285276-292573 GCF_000695815.1 Acanthisitta chloris
TGGGCTATTTTTAGCAGGTCAACAAATAAAAGCACAGACCATTGCATATTAGGAAAGTTTATCAAAGGTGCTGTATATGGTTACATCCTAAGGCTAATCCAAGAAATACACTCTGAAATCACCAGCATTTCATACAGAAAGTAGAACAGATGCCCAAGTTTCAAAAGGTTGTCCAAATATGTCAGAGGAGAAAGCCAGGACAGAGAAAGGCTCAGAGCAACACAAGGCAGCAAAGATGATTCTCCTCTTTCAAAATTGCTTTCCACATTTGCACTTCTACAAAAGTTTCACTTTTGGTTCTGAAATACAAAAAACAGTCTTTTCAAAAAAGACCACATAAATGGACCTACTTCTAACATTAGTTACAATTTTTAAAAAAACCAAAACAACCTGGTATTTTTGTTTAAGGTCTGGGCCATTTTTTATGCCCTTTTCTTTCTTTTCTGGAACTGGCACTAGCTGTCAAACCTTTACTTGCCACAGACATGGTGAAAATTGCATTAACTGGTTCAGAGTGGAAAAGACCTTACATTTTCATTAGCCTTTAGAGGCCTTTTGGTTGGTTAGCTTTTTTGTCCCGTTCCCCCCCCCCTCCCCCCCCACTTTCTCTCTTCTCTTGAGTAGTTCACAACCACGACACCAAATATTCTATCTTTTGGTCTCCAATGAAAGTTCTAATTTGTTCAAATATTCTGTCTTTTTTTTTCAGAAAGGGAAGGTTAAGCACAACAAGAAAAATGTATGCACATCTGTAGGACAAGAGATTATAGACCTACATAAAGCATAGCTCAGGATTAAACCCCACATCTAGACCTGAATTTTGTGAGTTTGGTGAGCAGAAGAGATGTCAGCACATGTGTGAAGAGGGACAGTGGGAGGTGGGGTGAAAAGGTTGATAGGAGGAATGTACTTGAACCACAGGGGGTAGAGTTTCAACAGATGAGTACCCTGGTGCCAGAAGGGAGAGAAAAAAAAAAGAAACCCTGGGAGAAGAGCAACAACAACAACAAAAAAAGACAAACTCCAATACTACAACATTTTAAAAGCCTAGTGACCAAAGGGTATACCAGATATCTTTTCCAGAATGGAAAGACCAGTACTTATGTTTAGGAACTTTTTTTCAGTTGGTTTGGCTCAGTGTTACTGAATAGGTTTGTCCAAAAGTCCATGGGCTGAGCCAATACTTATCAGGTTTCAATTTCCAGCTGAAACCACAACCGTTGCTATGAAAACTAATGTCAATTGTATTCTATAAAGCAAAGAAATGGAAAAGATTGTGCTGGTATGTAACAAATACATACATTGGCATTAAGAGTAAAAATTGTATTATACCAACCTGTGTCTTAGATATTTTTCTCCTCTTATTATTAGAGAAGAAATGTGCAAATCAAATTTCCTGTCTAGCCAGAGGGTATTATATTAATACCTACAAATTCCTCATTGCCCTACCTCAATAGATTATCACCTCTCCTAAAATCTGAGGCAGCAATTTGAAGTAACCCCTGTTATGGTCACACCACCAAGACTCAACAAAGTATACAGCAGATTGCCAGTCTAGCCAGAAAAAAGAGCCTGAACTGCTCACATGAGGTGCCTTTGCCAAAAGTCACGTATCCCTCATACTTCTGCTGGACTATAGGATAAATGTATGTTGGCTGAAGAGAAAGAAAAGTAAGCAAGTAAGTTTTTCACTTGACCTACAGATTCAAGCACCAGCATTCAGGCAAGTGCTGAGAATATATGAATAGTTAGCTAAAACAGTTCTATATCTACAGAAGAAAGCGTTCAAACATCCACATTTTGTAGGAGTTTATTGAAATATTTGGTTTGCTAAACTCTATCACTCCAAAACTGAGCAAAAATTGTTTTAACTACATTAAGAAAAAATAAAAATAATTCTCCTGTTTTCCCAACATTTGTGCACCTCCTATTACTACATAAAGGATCAAGTCACCATCAGAAAAAACAGGGATGGGCTTCAAGTCAGCAAAAAAAATACACAAAGTACACTCTTTACTTACAGCATGTGCATGGTCACAGGAAAAGACAACTACATGCTTCATATTACAGAAGTTTCCAACAGACTAAATCAGGAGCCCTGGCTCTTCCCATCCTTACTATTAGGCTGACAATGAGCTAGAAGAAAACCACCCATGAATAGCACCAGCCACCTAGTCTCAGAAACTGTACATAAAAAACTCAAGTGAAGGAGGAAGGTTGACATGCTGACAGCGTTATTTGAACCTGTTGTCAAACCCTGCACATCTCTCCTCTTGTCTACCTCCAAAATCTTGGATGTATTTGATACGGGCTGTCAGTTTCATACATTTTCATTAAGGAAAATAAAGTCCACATGGAGCATTTTGTCCATGTTCATGTACATTGTCTAATTAGCAAAAAGCTCTGGGAAATTAGATCATCTTCAAGCAAGCATCTTCTGCTGTATAAAAGAATGGGAGTTTAAAGCCATCACATCTCCAGAATCTGAAGTTCTCTTAGAAGCAGTGACCCATCCTCCCTTTGAGCCAGGCAGGACACAAGCTCAACAAGAAAAAAAGCAAGGTTATCACATATGCATTCATGCACCTGATAAAAAAATTATACAGTCCCTGATGACACAATATTTCAGAGACAGTTTTACACTTCATATGCCACCCACGAATTAGGACTGTACAATAAACACTTTGAGCTAAAAATTTTGAAGAACATAGGAGGTAATATAGGCTTCAACCCATACCATAACCTTTCTTGGAAATCATACATAAATTTATTTAATTGAGTAATAAGCTAAGGGATGCCCAGGAAAGAATTAAGAACTAGGCAAAGTCCTTGAAACCCACAAGAGATGGGATAAATAAATATGTCAAAAGACCAACAAATAAGGTACCAATGCAGAAGTGGCAAACATTAAAGAATTTACAAGGACAGTTTAACTCTGAGAAATAAAAACCAGAAGCAAAGCAGAAGCAAAAGAGAAAATATACAGAGCTAAGACACAGTTATTATTTTGTAAGAGACCTGTTTGGGAATAATTTATTTTCGTAGTCCTTCCCCCACCACACCCCACCTCTTTACCGAAGATGATGTTTCACAAACACTTTACACCAACTTATCTCAATCTGAGTAGGGAAATCTTTGCCCTCAGCATTGATGGGTAGGCTCCCACTCTCTCCCTTGCACTAGTGCTAGCTCCTGGGGAGTTCTGCAGTGCCAACTGACTGTAAATGGAACACAGCAAAAGCACCAGGACTTGTGTCCTCAAAAGCAGTAAGAATAGGTCGCTTATCATATTTGCCTAACATCTACAGGTAATAAAAGAACTCCAAAGGCTTCTCACTAGAAACGCACCAAAATGAGTTCATTTGTACATAAACTAAAACACTTTTCTAAGGGGATCCCTACCAGCAGTGCCAGTAGGTCTTCCTCACAGTGTGATTTACGGCCAAACAGAAAAATGCCTTGCCCATCACTTCCACTAACTTCTCACAACTAACTTCACTTTCCTAGCAGCCATTGAATTTTAGCCTAGTAGAGACAAATCAAATATTCAAAATGGAAACCTGCCATTAGGAAAAAAATATCAATGCACTTCCAAGGGTTTGCAAACAAGCACCACATGAATCACTGTTCATCTTGCTCTTAAGCACAAGCATGCACTTTACAAACCAATCCGCTCAATGGATTGAGAAATCAGTACCTCACTGATGGGTACCACACGTGGCACCAGCCACTTAGTGTCTGCCCATAACACAGAACTCTTCCTATGTTAGATTTGAAAAGGAGAAGAGGAAAGATGCTAGTTATCCCCCGGGGCATAGACTTCTCATTAATATTCTTCTTAAATGTTAACAGTGATCAGAAAACAGAGGAAACCAGTAGAAAGGTTGTGACATTATCCTTCAATCTCTCTTTTGTGCCTTGCAACATTTGCAATATTGAAATATCACACCACAAAACCTAATTCTTGCAAATAGCTGGATGCAAAAATGCTGACTGAAAGACAACTCTGCAATTCTGTCATTATTCTCCCATTCATCTCTCTAACACCACATGCATGCAGTCTATTTTATGTTAACTTTCACATATATATTATCACCTCTTACTATCAGTACTATCAAATGCCTGCCAACATCCTGACTTCTGCCAATAGCTCTAGATTTCTCTTTCTCTCCTTTTCCAGTGTTATATTTGGAGAGAGGGAGAAAAAGAAAAGGAAAAAATAATGATGACTTACTCAAGTAGAAGGAAAATTATCCAAAATCCTTTAAACAGTTGCTCTGTTAAATTGACACAAGTTTAACAACGTGTACTTGGCACGTTCCTCTTGCCACGAATACAAAAAACTTTTTCAAAAAAACTCACTCAAAGCAGTGAAATCTTTTAAAGATACAACACATACCTTACTGAACGGTGGTTTGATAGCTGTTGCAAAGCCATTTGTAATCACAAGTGTAGTCAAACCACAAAGACTTGGTAACCATAAAACCTTTTTTGTGGAAATCTGCTTTTTAATCGAATAATGACTGAACCAGGAGGCAAACCTGACCAACTCATTCTCCCTCAAGTTGTACTCTCCAGGCAGTGCAAGGACAGAGCAGAGGAGAAAATCTACTAGACCCAGGCTTAACTGTGCAGAGAAAGAGACCAAAAGAAACAACAGTACTCTTCCTTGATCCAAGGGTGTATGAAGTTTTCTAGCCTCCAGGGTTCCCAAAATGCCATCACCTTCTACAAATGTGGGGGTTTTTTAATACAAGGACATAACTGCACAGTCACAGCACAGCATGACAAAGAGAGCTCCTAAACTTTCAAGAGATCATTTATTTCAAGGAAACTGAATATCAAGTAATAGCAAAGTCTGAGCTCAAGAAGAAAACTGTACTTGATGGCCTCAACTAATTCCCAAACAAATCCTTATGTGAGAATTACAAATTAGAAACGTTGTGGTTGGCAATATATCAAAACATGATGCTTGCCATTGGAACAGGAGGACACTGCACATTAGTGTGCAGGTGCACTGGCAGAGACATGAGGAAACCTTTTCCTAGTTATAGTTAAATCTACAGACATTAGGCATTCACTCCACCACACACTGAACCCATCTAGACTAACAAAAGATAAAAGCCACACGTCTTATGTGTGAACATGGGAGCTCTGCTCCCTGTGTATCAACATGGAAAACATGAGATCATATTCCAATATCACATTGTAGTCTGGGCACTGAGAACCTACGTCTATGAGTCCAAACCCTAAAATCAAAGGGACTTCTACTAGGTAGAAAAAACAAAGAGCGGAAGGAAGGGTGGAGCACCACATTACTCTTGATCTGCAATTCGCTGCTTAACAGCATTGCTGTCCGGAAGTACAATGCACACAGCACTGTTTCAGCAACAGTTACACCTTTAGTATCATTGTAGGCTTTGTTTTGTGAACACTAGGGTGAAGGGACATTAAAGAAAACACTTTGTAGGAGAATGTATACAATTTGTTGCACCTGAACAGCAAAGATACAGAAGTACTTGCTTTTAAGAACACACATGATCAGGTTATATAATGACAAGTGTGGAACTGCAGATACTTTCAGTGGCCACTTAAGACTGCTACAGAGTAAGTAGGTACGTGTTTTTCTCTTCTCATCAAAATCCATCTGAACTGTACACGTATTAAGTTTTTCCTGGCATATGGAGAATATAAGCAAAAGAATCAAAATGATAGGTATACAAAACAGTTCTCTGCCCCCCACCATCATTCCTTTCAAAAAAAATCCTCTGACAAGGATACTCACAGCAAAGTTGCAAACTACAGAGAAGACAAGTGTATTGTACTGCATAGTGAGTTTCAAAGAGATTACAAAGAGAGAGAACAGAAAGTCAGATACCCCTATGCAACCCTTCCAGTAGGAATAAAACTGTGAATCTGGTATGCCTCTAGACTGGTTAATTCACACACTTAGATCCACAGACTGCACTGACAGTATCTTTCTCTAACACCCATTTCACATCATGTTCCTGCTTTAGTCACATTAATCTTTATTTTCTCTGACTGTTGAGTTTTTAAAAGTTGCTGAAGTACTTTTAACAGCTTTATATGTGCGTTAATGGATATTTTCTTAGTAGTACACAAGAGGGACTTTTATCAGCAAGCTGTCACTTATGCTGCTCCTCCTCCTTATCTAGTTACTGGTCACCAGATTAGAGCCCTACCACCTACTTATATAGCTAAATAAAAGCAAATAACAGAAAAAAAGTTAAAAAGGAGGAGAAGGAAAGTAAGCCTTCAAAGAAAGCAAACATGCAGCTTAAACGAAGCACTTTATGTAAATTACAATGTATTTTTCTTTACTGTGTAATATTCTGCCTAAGTCACTCAATCAAGTAGGAATGACATGGAAAGAATGGGACTAATGTGAACAATGAATGATCCATAAACGTCTACAAGATTACATAACTGGCATGCATGTGTGTGTGCATTTGGGGGAAAGGAGGAGAAATAGACAAGGGGAAAGAGGAGGAAACAATGTCCTCAGTCACAGATACAGGACTCTGAACAGCTCTCACTCAATTTCTCCCTCTTCCCAAAAGACAAATATTTTAACCAAGGCCAATCAGGCAGCTGAGGGACTAAAGCAAAAGAAAACCTATTTGCTTATGAATGTACTTCAAAACATCCCTTGCTGAAATTGCACCGTAATTGCTGGATCACGAAACACAGCTCATAGGCAACCATGTTTATACTAAAGCAATTAACACACGGTACATTTCCTGCACTGTTATTATCATTGGCTCTCTCGATGTGTTTGTTACACATATTGAGCCTTGGCAGGTTAAGAGATATTCTTATAAAGTTAACAACAAAACGTTGCTAACTTGAAATGTACTCACTGTTATTTTTCAGGAACTCCTATATTTACTTTATACCATTCTCGGGGGAGGGCTGGACTGTTGTATTAGTTCTGCAAGGAAAAGATATTCAAAATAAACTTTGCAAAGGCTTTGAGCCAAAAAAACTTTACAAACGTAACTTTCTGGACCCGCTACCCACTAGCTTTACAAGGCTGCGCACCGTGGCTTTGCATAATCACCACCCACATCTCAGAACTATCATTCCATGTGAAATTCATCAGCGGCTTGAACACTTGTATGAACATAAACTTAGGAAAAGGAGCACACGCAACCCTTCTCCCTCCCCCGCCGCCAAACGCTCCCGAGGGCCGGGTGGCGGGGGAGGCATGCCCTGGGAGGCGGCGGCTGGGTACCACAGCCGAGCCCGCCGGGATGCACTTGCTTCAAAGTTGAGG
>NW_008680738.1:0-19189 GCF_000695815.1 Acanthisitta chloris
TTTTTTTTTGCATATTGTCTTGTTGTCCCTAAAACATGCATTGCCACTTATAAAAGCATAATTATATATTTTTTTTTTGGATATCAAGAAGGTTAAAAATTAGAATTAACAATGAAATATATAATTTTTCAAAAAATTACTGCAAATGTGATTTTAACTAAGAGATAAGAAAAATGTCTTGCAGCAAATGCTACCTGACATTTTAAATCCACATAGAAAAAATTGCAATGCTTACTGTTGGCTGAAGAGAGACCATTACAGTAAACAAAAATTCAAGTGTGTGATGTAAAAATGAGAGAGAATATTTAAAATACCATTCAGGCAACTTACCTGAGTTTGTCAAAATAAGGATACATGTTTGCATTGACATCCCTGAATAAATCCAATCATTTTCTATTAAAAAACTAAAAGAAATTTAAAGCTTGTACAAGCAGTATGTTCAAAGCTATTTACAAAGCTTGTTGAGGGTTTTTTATACACTGCATTGTAGGTGGAAACGGGCTAAGAAATGCTTAGTGAAATATCAAACAGGTAAATTAGTCTCTTAGTTATTACTGTCTGACTTTTTACACGTAAGTAGCTGCTTATCTTCAACACAGAGCATTACCCTTTTCATGTGAGAGATGCTTGCAAGAGCAAAATATGGATTATGATAATTAATGTATAGATTAATTCATTTTCAAATCAATCAGATTTATCAGTTTGTTGCTTCATTTCCATTCCTGTAATTCTGCATGGGCTGGTCAGTCACCTATACATTTCAATTTATCTGCTGTCCTTCAGCTGCCTCCCTGAACTCTTGGTGCTCATGAAAAATCACAACCACATTCCAGTTGCCATATTTGTCTCCTATCAAGTGTCACAGAAAAATACTTCACATGTAAATCTGTTCTTCTTTTATAATTTTTAGGAATTAGGTTTCTCTTTATGTTGTTGTTAGAGTTGGAATTCTTAGGAGCTGCAGTGACAGGACAAGGGGCAATGAGCACAAATTGAAAGAGGGGAAATTATGTTAGATATTAGGAAAAAGCTTTTTCCTGTTCTGGTGGTGAGACACTGTCCCAGGTTGCCCAGGGAGGCTGTGGCTGCCCCAACCCTGGCAGTGTTCACAGCCAGGTTGGATGAGCCTTGAGCAACCTGCTCTGATGGGAGGTGTCCCTGCCCAGGGCAAGGGGTTGGGGCTAGATGATCTCAAAGGTCCATTCCAACCCCTAAAATTCTATGATTCTTTGATTCTACTTTGTCAGTACAAGTGGCTTCATAAAGTCAGGGTTTATTTATAAATACTAAAATGACACCAGTGTAGATAGATTAGTATAGATGCTAAAATCTGCCCCACCATGATTTTCTCTTGCTGAGATTCCTTGTAAAACCTCCTCGTATCACCCACAAAACAGCATATAGGCTCTGTGAGTATTAGGCCTTGAATATGAATAAGGTTAAGCTATTGGACAAATGGACAAAATGGGAGTGTAGTGACTAAAGAGGACCCTGGAGAACAAGAACAGCTGTGAAGCTTGTCTCAAAACAATACACAGGTTTTACTTGTGCATGTCCTAATATCAAGCAATGTTTGCAGAGAAGTGTAGATGGACTTCCATCTCATAAGTGGCTCATTTCAGTCTTACAAAACTTCATTTGGCAAAGTGAGGCTCAGTAGGAAGGTAAATGTCAAGGGAAGCCTAAAGTGTTTGGCTAGAATTTGAACTAAGAAGCAGATAAGGATTCTCTGCTTTAAAAAAACCAAAGCAATCTCCTCCCAACCAATATATCAACATCTGTTTCAACACAGAATGAAATAATTAAAGAACATTTTCTGACAGGAATACAAGGCTGCAAGCAAGGCAGTGAACTCCATAGCAATAATTTTTTTAGAGGTTTTGCCTGGTGTGTGAAATTCTGTGGCTGTAGTCTGTTAACTATAGGGTCATCCAATTTTTTTTCAGGAGCATCTGTTGTGCACCTGAAAAGCAACATATATTTACAGAAAAATGTCTTGGCAGATCAGCTACTTTCATGTCATATAGGAATTTCTAAACAGCTTGGACTGTAAAGGCCTTTATAGATAACTTGGAGCTTTCAGATTCAGTGAATGAGGTGTTTGTTTATAGCTTCTGATTAAAGTCATTTAAATGTAAAGAAATCTGTATCAAATGACAATAAACCCGGGGAAAACATTCTTTTGTTTCACAGAGAAGCTGTAGTGTTAGACTAATGAATGAGGACTTGGCTTGTTATGACAGTGAGTTTGGTTCTGGTAGGAAGGTAATTTCTGGTCCCCTGAATGTCACTGATAGCTCCTGTTCAAGAGTAGCTGCAGAACTCCTTCATGTCTCAGCTTCCTGAGTTTTTGGTAGCTGTGGCTGACAGGTAATTTCTACCCTGCTAAAGATGTGGTGAGACCAGGTGATCAGCTGTATGCTGCTGCCTCTCCTCTCTGAACATCCCAACCTGCAGGTTTCTGCAGGGATCTGTATCACCCTGTGTCCTCTTCACCATCTCAGGAAAAAGCAGGAACCATCACCTGGTTACAAACTGCAGCAGAAAACCTGCAAAATTCTTTCATCACTGTGCAGCTGCTGTCACTGGCACAAGGGCATCGTATCTGTCAGAAAGCAGCTCTTGAGCAGAAAACACCTGGGCCTGCTGGACTCAAGAGTAGCAAAGCTGTGCTTCTCTTCATGATTAATAAAGAGATATGTTTTGAAGAATGAACTAGGCAACTTTGCCTCAGCCATCAGCCTCCCTCCCCTTTTAAATACAGTGATTATCAGGCTTTTTTGAAGACTGATATTGTGTTAAATAGGGCCAGGCAAATATGGGCAAACTCAGTATGAGAACATCAGAGCTGCTGTGTTTCTCTGGTTAGCACCCTGTTTGTAAGAGCATCAACAGAGAGTAATGTAGGGAGAGTGAAAGCACAGGGTAATGCTTCTCCCAAAGTTTTCTCTCTGCTTCAGGGAAAAGTTGAAAACCCTGCTTTTTTTTTTTTTTTAGAAGTTGAAAACCCTCCTTTTTTTTTTTTTTATTTCTGACTGCAAGCTAGGAAACATCATGTCTCCTTCTCCAATTTAGACATGGCAGTATCTGTCATCACAAGGCTGGATTGTTTTGATTGACTGCACACACAGTTGAAAGTGAGGACAAGCCACAAATTTCAGAGAGGCCAGAAGTGCCTGTCTGCCTTCTCCATGGCTCAGGCTGTGGGGAAACCTCTGCATGAGAGTGTCCACTGCCTTCCACATCTGATGGAGATGCAATTTGAGCACTTTGGTCCCCGTTTTCCATGCAGACAATGAACTGAAGTCTGAACACCTGACAGTGTTGAATTGCTCCAGGATGGCCAAGGAGTTGCTGTGAAAATCACTGCATTCTTGCAGCTTCAAAACCTCCTGTGCAAAGCATTGGGGTCCCAAAACAACTGTTTGAGCTGCCAGTCTGCAATGTATATCTTACCCTGTCAGTCTCTCAGAACATATAGATTCTCCATTGGATCAAAATCCATTTACCACTGCTCTTTTTGGTTGTAATACATCCAGCTAAGAGGGTGAGGAAATAGGGTACAGAATTATTGTCTCACAGTATTCTTCATTCTTCAGTGGTTTGTAGTTCAGAGAATGCCAGAAACCCAGAAAGAACATTTAAGAATAAAAAATAGCTCTAAATGGATTTGATTCATGGATTTATTTTCCTAAATTGCAAACCTTTTGCAGCAAGGATTTCCATGGCTTAAGAGTTCATCTTGTAAAGATCACATCCTTTTTGGTTTTTTGTTTTGAATTTGCTAGCTGTGGCTTTATGGGATGTTTTTGTACTGAAAAAAGATCAAACCCTACTGTTCCCCATTCAATTATTGTTTTGAATTTTCTAGCTGTGGCTTTATGGGATGTTTTTTTACTCAAAAAAGTTCAAACCCTACTGTTCCCCATTCAATTAGATTGCTCATAATTTTATACCCTTCAGTCATTTCCCTTTTTTTTCCCTCTTTTCAGAGCTGGGGAGCCCCAGTCCAGTTGTTCCTCACAGAGAAGCTTCTCTCTTTTCTTGCTTGTCATCTTTTGATCCATCTATATGTTTGACCTCCTTCTCTGTACCTTTACCAGTCCTTCTACACTCTTTTTCCACCTTGGCCACCAGCACAGGATACATTAATTATGTGAATCATTAATTTACAAAGTAGTGTAATAATCTCTCTGTTTTCTAATCCTTTCTTAATAATTCCCATTTTTCAGATTCTTTGTTTTGTTTGTTTCTACTTTGCATTAATCATTTTTTAAATAGAACTATCTGTTATAATCCATTTTTTAAGAGGTATTAGCTAGCTCAAAGCTTGCTCCTATGTAAGTAAAGATTTTCTGGTTTTTTTTCCCCCATGTTCCCTTTCATCAGCTCAAAGCTCCCTCCTATGTAAGTAAAGATTTTCTGTTTTTTTTCCCCCATGTTCCCTTTCATATACATTGAGCTTTCCGTGTTGTTTTATCTTCCAACCACTCAATGCCATAACAACTGCAGAGCCAACACTCTCCTTTACTGCCATAAACAACTTGGTCATCCAGTAAATAGTGTCACCTCATAGTGCCCCTTTTTAATGTAATTTTTGGATATATCCATGACATGGGACCAAACTCCTCTTTAGACAAAAAAGCAGTAGTGTATGACTTGATATTTGCTGTTTCACCACCTATGATGATTTCCTGTGTAACATTTCCTATTTTACAAAGAAGCTGTTTGACAGGAGTATATTAGTGTCAGGTCGTACATTAGTTTCTGCCTTTCCCCTACATTTACTTCTATTATATTGGAATTATACTTTGTTATCCATACATTACTCTGCAAGCTTGAAATGAATAAAGGATTTTCCCCCCCATTTTTCCTTATAGGGACCACACAGTATAAAGTGAGATTCCTTTACTTAACTTCAGGTACGTGAGAATTAATTGTCTAAATCAAAGCTAGGCTACTGCTGCAGCAAATGAAAAGAAATAAATCTAGTTGCAGTGCAGATACCCTCACTGCTTTGAGCATTTATCCAAATTGTAGAGGTCAAGTATATATCACCTTAGCTCTGAATGCAGTTAACATTGCAGGTAGATGTAAAGAAAAAATATAAAACATTTCCCAGTGTAATTGTTCAAGTTTTTTGTGTAGCCCATGGATGCAGAGAGGATACAGTTCACTTCAGTGTGTCTGGTATTGTTGTTTGCAACAGGCCCTGGGATAATTCCTTGGTAAGAATGACCAAGGTGGTGAGTTATGACTTGATGAGCTGCTAATAATGAGCACAGGTAAAGATAAAATACTTGTGAGTACCAGCTCACATGATGAAACAACTCATACAGGGCTAGGCTACTGGTTGAATGCACAGATTTGGTAACAGCTTTTGCAGCTGTCACAGTGTTTAAGAACCCTTAAAACACCTGCAGAAGCTGACCCCAAGCTGGAAGATTGAGACAGTTTCCTCAAAATTTTAGAAGTTGTTTTTCTACCATAGAAAAGTGTAGAGGAAAGGTATTTACAGTTAGAAGGGGTGAAATATGTCACCTGTGATAAAAGCTGGTTCTGTGTCGATCCTGTAAGATTTGTGTTTCTGGAGTTTCACTCATTTCATTCCTTTGCTTTTGCTGTGGCTAGGTGAAAAATTGAGTCGTTTTTAATAGTAAATGAACTATTTTAATGGCTTTTTAAAGCATTCATAAGGGATTTTTATCATATATGGTTTATGAAAAAGAAAGATATGAGGTATCTTATCTACAATGTAAGTGGTATAAACTCCATTATAGGTGCTATAAAAAGAAGGTGCTGATGAATGAACAGTTGTTGACTTGACCCATGTCTATGTCCCTATGCAAGGAAGACACACAAACAAATTGTTAGTGTAGAATTTAGATAATATCTAAATTGCAGTTTTCAGGTGACAGGAAACCTCTGTTTTTCAAAATGTGTTTCATTAGGATCTTTAGGTTCTCCAGTATTTAGTCCTACAAAACCAAGTAAATACAGTCTAAATTGACTTAAGATAATTATGGAAAACATGAAAGTCGCAAAGAGTTTTTCCTGTTCAAACACTAAGCAAGGATGAAATGATCTCTGTTGATCAGGTTCCCTCAGCTAGCTAGAGCTGCATGGCAATATCTTGATGGAAATAATTTTTATTTTTATTCCACTAGGCTATTTGAAGGTAGTATCAGTGTCCAAGATCTCTTACTTTTGATATTGCTTCTATAAGAATTTACTTTTCAATAATTTGCAAAGATGATTACTTTAACTGAACTCAAAATTTGTAAGATTATAAAGATGTTCGAATAACCTGACATCTAAATTTCTAAAAACAGTTCATTTTCTTGCTGTTTTTGGACAATAATTTCTTATTAGTTTTGATAACTAAAAATATTTTGGAAAATATTCTATTTATTTTCAGAAATATTTCCACTCTCCCTTAGTATTTTGAAAGTGCTTGAGTAATGTCTAATTACTCTTTATGCTCAGAAAGACATAACATGCCAAAGAGAAAGCAAAGCCTCCCCAGACTGGCAAATTTATTTCAGGGAATGCCAAAGAGAAACCAAAAGCTTCCCCAGACTGGCAAATTTATTTCAGGGAAATTCAGGCTACAAAACCAAGTTATTTTCATTATCCTCTCTTCTCTGAAGCTTTCTAAAACACCCAGGTAAAGCTGACCTTGCATCAACTGTTTGATTGATTTCTATCATAGAGGAAGAATTTTTTCCTAAATATTTAGCTCAAGTTCTTGTTTTTATTGCTTTAAAACAATGATATGAAGGCCATTGCTCCAGACCTTGCCTCCTATAAAAATGTCAGTTTGTTATTGCTTTAAAACAATGATATGAAAGCCATTGCTTCAGACCTTGCCTCCTATAAAAATGTCAGGAGACAAAATCATAGATTCACACAACCATAGAATCAACCAGGTTGGAAAAGACCTCAAAGATCATCAAGTCCAACTGTGGAGGATATTAAGAAAAGAGAAAAGTGTACAAACCCCAAAGGTAAGCTTTAGGGAAACCTGAAGTTCTATGTCTGCAATAATAATATTTGTCTTCTTGGAAACTTTCTCCTCTCAAGGAATAAGCAAGATGTTTCTGACAATTAAACAGTAATCACAGAGTAATTCTGTTCTGTACATTTTTAATGGTTAACAAATTTGTGACTTGTTTTTTTTCTATTTTTTTCTAACTGCAGAGTGCTCTGTCTTTTATACCAGGCTGCAGACATGTCACTTTAATGATATCTTTAGACTTTGAAAACAGAATTACACAGCAGAAGGATGACACATACGGAGCTGATCACAGAACAGTGGTTCAGTAAAGTCAGGACCACATGATCTGCCAGAAGCTGACCTCATTTCTGAATGCTTTTAAATTATATGAATGGTTTTGCAAGGAGTTTGGAAAAATAGCTACATGCATATTCAATTTCTGTTATCTGTTTTTTTCTCCATACTTTATATTTTTACTGTATCTATTTTTTTTTCTGTAAATGAATTGCCACACATTGCACTTCAGAGCAATCAATTACTATTGTTTGTATGTAGAGGATGTGAGCTACAATTAAACTGAACATTTATTGTGGCATTATAATGCCATAATACAAATGATAACTCCTAGATCTATTAACATACTGAGCAAGACATCTCTATTTAAAAATTAAATAAAATTTACTGTGTGCATATTTATGTTTTCTAAGGAAAGGGAAACCATTATCTTCCCACTAGTTTATGACTTTCCTCTTTTCTCCTGTGAAAACCAAACAAGCTTAACACATAACCATAATTAAAGAAAATTCAGGGCCAAATTGGAAACTATGTCCTGGAGCCCCCTCTAAATTTAGATTTCAAAAGACACAACTGTAGAAAGAGTCTTTTCCTCCTCTGGGCTATTCAGCAAACCTCTGTTATTCCAGTAACATTGATAGATGCAAGTTAAAGGGAATGGAACACATGAGAAAGAAAAGATCCAAAATCCTTAATGAAGGAAATAATTGGCTAGAACAATTCTCAGCTGACATTGGTATGTCAGGTTGTTTGGTCCTTGTTTTAGTGTTGGTTTGAAGAACATTTCTGGATGAAGTGGGGCCACAAGTCACAGACATTGCATCAAAGCACAGGGTGGAGGAGCTGTGCCCCTTCCCACTGCCCTGACTTGCTCAGAGCTTGCACTGTGCCTGTATTTCCAGCCCAGCACTCACTGTGCTCCGAGCAAAATCCAAAATGGTTTCATTTAAATCAGTCTCTGCTTTGCTCTTTTAGACATTTTTCTTGCCACTAGAGAAGGAACGGAGAGAAGAGCACATTGCCATGTGGGTGCTGCCTCTACCTGCTGACCAGAGAGTTCAGGGAGAGTTTCCTAATGCTGCCAGACGCCACATTGCTATTGATCCAGGTGCTGTGGCAGTTGATGCTAAAAAGACAGTTAAACCTCTATGTCATACCTAGAATAAAAAAAATTGACAAATCCCAACTCTTCTATCCATGTAAGCCGAGGCTTTGGTGGAACTCCAGCCCATTCAATACTTCAGAGGGGAAAGGTAGGCAAAAAAATTCATGTGGGATTTTCAGGAGTGTTGTAAGTGCTTCAGAAACAGAGGTAGAACTAACAGTGCTTCTTATTTCACTCACCTCCTTTTGGAGGTCTAGATGGTGATTTCTGTGAGTGCTGCTGGAGGCAGATGCTAGTGTTGAATAGAAATACACAGCCCAACTGTTTGTCATAGGGTTTTAACAAATAAGGAGAAAAAACACTTGGGAAAAATTAAAAGCAGCCTTGCAAATTCACATTTCCCTGGTCAATAAAACCAGGCTTTGTTCTGTTATCTTTTATGGGTGTATCTTTGCAAGTATTTACACCTGCTTGCAGAGTTTCTGTAGGGGATTTTTTGGCAATATATATCTTATGGTGGGGAGAGCTGGGACTGGAGAAAGCCCAAGTCAAATGATGAAATGATTAAATCCTTTAAAATATAAGGAACTGACTGGGCTTGATGATGAAATGGAGTCTTTCCACATTCTGCCCTGCCTTTCCTGGCTGGTGGTCATGGCTTCTGCCTTCTTGAAGCTTTAGTTCAGAGAAATTTAATTCTGTGTACCAGAACTGTTTAGTGAATTATTGCCCCTCATACAGGTTTTGGCTGGGATAGAGTTAATTTTCTTCATGGCACTTCCTATGGTGCTGTGTTTACACAGAGGCCTTCTCTCTTTCTCAGGCTGTGTGACAGGGAGGAGGCTGCAGGTGGGTGAAGGTTTGGGAGGGGACATAGCTGATACAGATGACCCCAACAGACCAAAGGGGCATTCCATACCACATGGAATGTTTGTATCATGCTTGGTGTTTACAGCTGGGTAAAGAGGGAGGACAAGTGGGGGAAGTTCATAGTGATGGTGTTTGTCTTTCAAAGTCCAGATGGAAGCTAGATAATCTTTCAGATGATCTTCCAACCCAAGCCATTCTATGATTCTATGATTACACATGATGGAGCCTTAATTTCCTGGGGATAGCTGAACACCTGCCTGTCCATGGGGTGTGGTGAATTAATTCCTTGGTTTGATTTTATTGTGTGCAGCTTTTTCTTTACCTGTTAAACTGTCTTTATCTCAACCCATGAATTTTCTCACTTTTGCCCTTCTGATGCTCCCCCCTGTCCCACTGCAGGAAGTGAGCAAGTGGCTGTGTGAGGCTGAGTTGCCAGCTGGGATTGGATCATGACACTTCTTTAACACATGATGAAAATGTAGTGGAGAACAGACAAAGAAACCAGCAAAAAATGTGCAAATACCCTCCTTCCCAAATTGGGCCAGAAATGGTGTCTTTAAATGTGCTGAACCAAAGGAGTGAGCAGGATGCTCTTCTACATGCAAGTCTGATTCATACTGTTCTTCCAAAGCCATAACTTAACCATGCAAGTGACTGATTAGGTATCACAGAGGAAGCTTTTGTTCCTGCTCACACAGAGCCAGTGCCTGGAGTAGAAAATACATCCTGCAAAGGTGGCAGCTGGAGTCACCCTTGGGCTGTATGGGCTGGTGGTGTGTTTACCTCTCATGGAGTCCAGTGCTAGGTGGATCTGTTTATCATTGCTTGCTTCTAACCTGTTAGCAGCATTAGAAAGCCATAAAAAGAAAAGCTCCTCTGGTGGGGGCAGTTCAAAGCATGTGGGTCTGCTGTGGGAATTCCTGTCTGTCCCAACCAAGCAAAAAAAAACCATGTGCCCAGCTCTTAATAGCAAAAGAAAATGACTCTTCAGAGGAAAGATGGTTGCAGTGCATCAACCATGCTATAAAAATATTGGATGTAGATCTCTCCCTGGAGGTCTCACTTATCTGTAATTTTCTTCTATATGTTTGTGTGACTCAAGAGGCTGTATTTATATCTTATTGACACTATCTACAAAGTGCTCATTTCTAGCAGAAGAGCTCTTAATAGCAAAAGAAAATGACTCTTCAGAGGAAAGATGGTTGCAGTGCATCAACCATGCTATAAAAATATTGGATGTAGATCTCTCCCTGGAGGTCTCACTTATCTGTAATTTTCTTCTATATGTTTGTGTGACTCAAGAGGCTGTATTTATATCTTATTGACACTATCTACAAAGTGCTCATTTCTAGCAGAAGAAACATTATCTATATGAAAGCTTATTCAGCCTCATCCTTTGTGCAACTTTGCAGAGGTACTGAAGAAGAGTGATTTTTGTAATTGTGACAACTTCAAAGCTCCCTCCTTGTCCCTGCAGAGGGGTATTACACCTTGCATGCTATGATCAGTGAGCTTCTTATCTGCATTCTCTGATTAAAAAGATAAATAATACATGTTCTTAAATAGCACTCAAATGATTTCTTGCAAATTCAGATGTGAAGAGTAACATCTTCTTTATACTTTGATTGCAGCTTCCATTTAAGGGTTATAAATCATCTAAAATACTTTAGTAAAATAAATTGAACAATTTTTTTTTGGTTAAGTGTTACCAGTGTTGATTTTCTCCTGATGGAGAGACTGGAATGCTCTCCTGGACATCTAAAAAGACCTCTGCCAAAAAAACCCACGCTGGCTCAGCTGAATGAGCAAAATCTGTTGCAAAAACAGTTGCAAAACTGATGCAATGCACATCAATGTTAAAGACTGAGCATACCTGGAACAGAACAAACTTCCTCTGATTCCATCCCCAAATGCAGCAGCAGTGGTGTAAAGAATAATTTTGTTTCACTAAAAACCTGCTCCATAGTTTCGATCTGAACATACAGAAGATTCCCCTAAAGTTGCTACAGAAGATAGGACTGGTCATTCTTACATCATTTTGCTGTATCCAGGTGATCATCTAGGAGTTAATAAATAATGTGCTCCAAAGGAATTCCGTGTTTCTTCCCTTAAGCCACTTTGACATATGAGCTACCAAATCCTTCAGCTCAATATCCTATTAATGATATATAAGTTCTTGCTGCCAAGAATGTTATCCATATCAGTCTTCTTTGACATCCATTCAATAGATAGTCTATTTCACTATCTAGATCACCAGCTAAACCTTCATTAAATAAGCCAATCTCATTGAAGACAGTATTTACACATACTGCTCAAAGGTGGATATTCAAAAATTACATTTGGCAATTGTAATAGAAAATAAATATAAGATATTCTGCTGATTTTTGACAGCACATTTGAATGAATGACAGCTCACAAGGTGTGAATCATTCAGGTATTTGAAAGCAGTCACATTCTCTTCATTATTTTCCAAACAGCAAACTAGCAACTGTTTTTCTGAATCATGAGACTTTGTACAGGTTTGCATAGCCAGGTTTTCATACTGGGGAAGGGCTACAGGGGTGACTTCTGCGAGAAGCTGCTGGAAGTTTTGATGTCCAACAGAGCCAATGCCAGCAGGCTGCAAGACAGACCAAGGCTCACTGGCCAAGGCTAAGCCTTGGTAGTGGTAGCACCTCTGGGATAGCAGATTTAGGAAGGGGTGAAAACCCTGCACAACAGCAATTGAAGCCAGAGAAGAGAGGAGTTAGAACACGGGAGAGAAATAATTCTGCAGACACTGAGGTCAATGAAGAAGGAGAAGGTGCTCCAGGCACCTTCACAGAGGTTCCTTGGCAGCCTGTGGAGAAGACTATGGTGAGACAGACTGTCCCTCTGCAGTCCATGGAGGTTCATGGTGTGATTGGACCTCAGGAACATGACAATGACATAGGAGGTTACAGTCAGGGAATGTATAGGATTGCATATGGGAATAGTTCAGTGAGGTGCTCTTGGTGACTCAGACAAACCTCCTTAGTCCTGAGGGACTCTATACATCACTGGTCCATTTTTGGGTTCCTAACTTAATTACAAAGGGAGTGTTTCTTTGAAACAAATGCAAAATTCACAGTCCATAAAGATATGAGAATTTTTTGACGAATATTTTGTCATGCAGTCCATTTTGGAGGACACATTTATTGTCAGTGATCAAATAACCCTTTATATTGTTTATCTTCTTGCTTTATACTGGTTGTGCTCACCCTGCAGTTTCTCTAGTGAATAAGCTGATACCATGCTGTTATCACCATTGCTTTGTCAGAAATGATAAAGCAGATCACAGGCAGAAGGATTCCCTGCTCTGGTTACTCTGACATAATCAGAATGGATGAGAGGAGACACCTGACCAAAGGAAACAGGTTGTCAGAAGTGTTCAAGACCCAAGGTTATTGATCACTTTGTGTTACAAACCAAACGTAGGATCCTGCAGGTGGAAATCTCCTGAAAGTCTGACATTTTTATGTATATTGCACTTGCTTAAAATGAGTTTTAAGCTCTGTGCTTTTGCTTTCTCTCCCATCAGGGGAGATTCAGGTTAGAAGTCAGGAAAACTCTTTTTCCTGTTAAGGTGCTCAGGCACTGGAATAGGTTGCCCAGGGAGGTGGTGGAGTCACCATCCCTGGAAGTGTTTAAGAGGCATCTGGATCTGACACTGGAGGATCTGGTTTAGGGTTAGGCAGGCTAATGGTTGGACTGGATGATCTTAGAGGTCTCCTCCAACCTTGATGATTCTATGATTCCAAGATCTTTCTTTCCAGCTGTTTATTTTTAAAGTGACTTTAAATTTGCTTTTAAATAATCTTGTTTCCACTGTTGTGCAAGACTACATCAGATAGAACACTGTTTCTCTTCAAACTTCTTAAGCACTCTAGTAATGTAAACACTACTAATGAAAAATTTAGGACTTTTGTTTTTATCCCTGAGGTATGACAGCATTCTCCACCCAGTCCAATGGTTTAGATAAAAAAAGATGAGAATAATTCCAACAAAGCACTAGAAATATTAGGTTTTGTTTAGACATCATGTGATGTCTTACATACTGTCTTCCACACTAAAAATTTCAAGGAGATTTAAACAGGACACATACCCCTTTTTACTCTATTTTCCAATTAAATTTGATTTGACCTCCCTGGAAATTGTGCAAATAGTGACTTAGGCCCCATAGTTCAATCAGCAAACTCAGTGCTGTAATGAATTGTTAATTTTTTTAACCAATTTAGCTACTTTAAGTCAAAATGAATATGGCAATATGATGTTCACATGCAAGCACATGCATGGAAAGCTAATGAAGTCCATTCTAAGATTTGCCAGCTATTATCCTCAATTTGCATTTGGCCATGGTAATACAGTTCCAACTATATCAATGTCTGTCAAGCCATTTTGCTTTACAGTTGATATAGCACTAGCTCCATGTTAAACACAAAGTTAATATATCCTGGATAATAAGGATTTTTTTGCGTGTCTGCTTTACTATCCTGTCCCATCAATGTTTTTCATGGCTGTTTAGCTTGACTAATGATTTCCAAATGACCACAGAAGACAGAAGTCTCCCTGGGTGTTGCAAAGTGTGGGGGATTAATTTCAAAAAGCCTGTCTGAATTGCATTAATGCAACTATTTGACCTGTGTATATCCCCAGGGCAAAATGTGTTCAAGCAAAAGGTAGTAGCAATAAACAGGATATAAAATTGCAGGTTTTTTTTTTTTTTTCTTTCAGAAATGAAGTTCATTTAATTGACTTTTCATTTTATTTCCAGGCCCAAAAGTAGAAAACTGCTGACAGCCTTATCCAGTTTTGGTTTGGTACAATCTGCTCTCCAAGGCTTCTTGGGAAGGAATCTTTTGTAATATATTTGATTCTTTCATATAGATGTCACAAACCATGATAACTGCACTGTGTTTTAATTTATTTTTTAATAGTCATATTTATTCTGATATTTCAATTCTAATGTAATTAAGTTTGCATTGAATTTATTCTGTATTTTATTTTGATGGGCTTTTTTTATTATGACTCTAAGGCATATGCAGCCTGAGGGGAGGATTCCTATCAGTGCACCTAGATAGCACCAAAGAGTCAAGAAAAATCTGTAGTTCTGATGCATAGACCCAATGGTATAAGGTTAATATTGAGCATTGTCAGTAAATTCCCAAGGTGTCATGCAGTTTTCCTATAAAAATTTGCAGCCAGTCTAGGAACGAGAAAAGGCATGTTATTGAGATCTTGTTTTTATGTTTGATAAAGTTTTTGATGAAGTAGGCACGCAGTTAAAACACTGACAGCCCAACACTGGAATTTTCTAAACCTTCATTAAAGCCTAGACAATGGTGTGCTCAGTAATTAGATGTCTTTTCCCCACTGGTGTATGTGAGCTTCAGGATCTTCTTTTTGTTAGTCATCTATTGGCAGGGTATTGGATCTAAAAACTATCAATATTTGAGCCCATATCATTTAACAATGAATCTTTTTGATGCAGTATTACACATTTGTCACTTAAATCTGGTTACTTGCCAAGACTCCATCCTTAATGTCAAGGTTTCAATATTAAATATAGATTAATTTTGTCAATTGTGATGTTGACAAATTTAATTGACCGTAATTGTCAAAATTGCTGGTCATTAATTTATTCTCAGATTTTCTGTGTGAAAATATAAACCTGCAAAAGTGTCATTGTCAATTATGGTCCATTTGAAGTGACCTAATTAGCATTGTGTGATGAACCAACACATGGAAAAGCAAATGGGGGGACATGGTAGGGAGATAATTGAATGTGACATGAATACTAATATTGACTTTATACTATTTGAGTCATTAAAACACTGTGCAATGAAAAGGGCTTAATTTTATTTCATGTTTTTATTTGCAAGAACAGCACAGAAGGCTAATGAGGAACACCTGAATTCTTTCCACTGGAAAAAACATTTGGCAGGACGAATGGAAAAGCTGAAATAAAAGTGATACCCCACTTTAATTTAACAATGGGCAAACTGACCAATATCCTCTAGGATTTTGAATGACTTCCTTATTTTACAGCATTTTCCAGGCATACACAGTTCCTGGAAAGGAAATAGCTGGTTGCAGATTCATTTCACACAAATGAGTGGGGATCAAGGCAGGAGGAAATCCAGAACTCATGTTATGTTACTGTGTCATCTTGCTGCTTGTGCCATAATCCTTAAATTATTATACCAACAGACAACTGTAAGAACTCAACATTTCTTTAAGCCTTATTAAATACCAGAGCACTGCCACGGAAACCACTGCATCAACTTGGCACTTTTTGGTTTTGGCTCTTTGTGTGAGCTGCAATCTAGACTGGGTCCATCTGGGATTGGGGTTTAAGAGCCAATACTCTGAGCCATCTTTCTGTCTGATGCACATAATCTTCCTTGTGACTGAATTTACTATCCTGTCCCATCATGGGACAGAAGCCTCTTAAAATAAATAAATAAAACTACAAAATTCCTCTTTTCTTTGCCCATAGATGTTCCAGCACTTCCTTACCTCTCACCTGACTCTATTTCCCACTCACAAGAAGGGATATTTGGTTGAAGTTTTTTCCTGTGAGGGTGGTGAGACACTGGCACAGGTTGCCTAGGGAGGAAATAGATGCCCCAACCCTGTCAGTGTTCACAGCCAGGTTGGATGAGCCTTGAGCAACCTGCTCCAGTGGGAGGTGTCCCTGCCCAGGGCATGGGGTTGGGACTAGATGATCTGTAAGTTCCATTCCAATCCCTAAACTTCTATGACTCTATGCCAACCATTTTTGGAGTCTTTTATCTCCAGTTGGACTCATGGCAATCCAACAAATGCAATCATTGCTGCTGGGTGAACACTGGCTGGGTGCTGCTCTTGGCATGCAGGGGCTTGTAAAAAACGTTTTCTACTCTGACTGTTAAAACCACATTTACACTGTGCACTGCAGGAACAGGAAGAAGCCAATATTTCCCTCTGGGACGAGTATTGTGCAAAGTCAAGAGCATAGGTCAGCCAATATTTCCCTCTGGGATGAGTATTGTGCAAAGTCAAGAGCATAGGGAGTGTAGAAGTCAAAAGACTGAAGAAGAATTGGAGGGCAAGCCAGAAAATATAAGACAAAACATGAACAAAAGGGTCTTTACTTTATGGAACTTTACGGCCCTTCTGCTAAAAAATGTGTTTAAAACACTTACAGAAGAGCAGGGGGAATTTCTTTAAGATTCTTTTGAATGGACATTCAGAGCAAATATCACTGGTTTGCTTCTCCCTTTAGATGATGAACTTGCATCTGTATGTTTGATCCTGGGTACATGTATTTGACATCATCTAAAAGAACCATCTAAAATGTTCCATTATCATGTGGCTTTGAAAGATTCAGTGCACTGAGCCACATGCTAACATAACTAGAAATTCTATGCATTCATTCAGTGCTTCTGCTTATAAGGGGGAAAATATGTTCCTTACAGTCATGCCTTTCTTACTAATATTCTAATTAAACTTGGGTCTTTACTGCAAATTTTGATGACTAAATTGTTTCTTTTGCTCAACACACATAGTTGTCATATCTCTCCTACTCCAAAGCCAGAACCATTTACTCTGCAAAAGGTTTTTCAGAGAACTAATTATAGCATCAAGTGGGGTGGTGCTCAGAACAGAATGAATGAGAAATAATGAGAAAAACGAATCCAATAATTATTTAAAGTAGTGGGTGTTAGCTTCTCTTCTGATCCTATGGTGGTGGTAGCTGGGAGTAGCTTCAAAGTAACAATACACATGGAGACATGGAGAACAGTTTTATTCTCCTATTCACAATTTACTGCATTACAAAAGTCCAGTAGATTTAGTCTGTTTTTCAATTACACTAGCCACTTACACATGTGGTGCAAAGCTCTCTGTACTGTTGTGCTGGTCAACAAAAGACAATGATTAAATTCTAAAAAAGCACTAGATGAAACTGCTACTACAATAGGCATCAGTAATCAGAGGCATAATCACTTTCTGCTGGAAATCTGTAGCTGTAAAATGAACAGAAATACACATTCAGCTTTGAAGTCCATTTTCATGGAAAGATCAAATAGCTCTGTCAGATTTATTCCTCACAGTTTTGAAGTGTAAATGTACACCAGTTCAGAGATAAGGAATTATTTACTGTACGTCTGTGGAGCAGGCATTGTTCAGAAGAAGTGACAAAATTATTTCTCTGTAATTCTTAGAATTTTGGGAACAACCACATTTGATGTGAGAAAAAGGCACAAAGGTGATTGCTTTACAAGTATTCTGTGGGATGGCATATTCCTGGAGCACTGAGCTGATGGTTTCAGGGTTTCTGTGCCCAAGGGTCTCAGTCCTGCAGCAGCACAGACTTCAGATGGAACTTAACTCAATGGGGGTTCGTGTGCCCAAGGGTCACAGTCCTGCAGCAGCACATATTTGAATGCACAGACTTCAGATGGAACTTAACTCATTGACCTGAAGATCAAATACATAATTAAGACCATACATTTAATAAGTGCAGGTCCAAATAGTCTGCAAAGTGCTGCACCAAGCATCCCTTCACCTCTCTTAGCTGCTGACCTTCACTGGAAAGTGAACCGTGTGCCCAAGGGTCACAGTCCTGCAGCAGCACATATTTGAATGCACAGACTTCAGATGGAACTTAACTCATTGACCTGAAGATCAAATACATAATTAAGACCATACATTTAATAAGTGCAGGTCCAAATAGTCTGCAAAGTGCTGCACCAAGCATCCCTTCACCTCTCTTAGCTGCTGACCTTCACTGGAAAGTGAACATTTCCAGCACAATTGCATACACAGTACTTGCCTTCAGCAATACACAGAATCATTTCTCAGCTGCCAATATGACATAAGGGCAGATGGGTGGCTACATCTTGTGAGTGGGAAATAGGGTTAGGTGAGAGGTAAGGAAGTGCTAGAACATCTATGAGCAAGGAAAAGAGGAATTTTGTAGTTTTATTTATTTATTTTAAGAGGCTCCTACTGAAGCTTGGCCTTACAACACCCCTAAGGAAACATACATGATAGTAACACAGCAGACTGTTAAATGCTTTGAGAGCAACCTCTGAAAAAGTGTCTGCACAAAACACTGTATATAAATGAGGTGTCTCTACATACCCAGACCCTCTGTTTCAGTAGTGGAGCCCTTTTAGGAAGGAGCATTGACCAAGAAGTCTATTTGACTGCTTTGAGTGAGACTTACCTGGTCCTAACAAGTTTTTAATCCATAAAGATAAGGTTATTTCCAGGCAAAATAGGTAATCTATTCAGAATTATCAGAATGGTCTCAGGCCTGCATTTGATAATTAGCTAAGTACCTATGTATTTAAACTAATATTCCATGCTGTAACACCAGCAGGGAGTACTAGTTAGCCTGGACCAAAATCATCTGGGGAAGATGTTAATGATTTAAGCAGCACACACAAGTGTGAGGCAGTGCTCAGGACTATGCCCTGCTCAGCTTCTTAGCATAGAAAAGGCCTTGGAGATGTTGGGACAAACTATCAGAGGAAAGCTAGTAGCACTGATGAAACAAAGAAGGCTGAGAGACTGAATTTGGGCCCCTCATTTTATAAAGGACATTGAGGTACTGCAGTGAGTCCAGCCCAGGGCAATGAGGGCAGAAAAGGTCTGGAAAATGTGGTATGAGGAAGGGCTGAGAGAATTGGGTTTGTTTAGCCTTGAGAAGAAGCTCAGGGGCGACCTCACCACCCTCTACAACTACCTGACAGGGTTGTAGAGAGGCGGGGGATGTGTGTCCTGCCAGGGCTACAGGGAGAGGACTAGAGGGAATGGTCATAAGCTGAGAGAGGGGAGAGTCAGATTAGATGTTAGGAGAAATGTTTTCTCTGTTAGGGTGTTCAGGCACTGGAATAGATTGCCCAGGGAGATGG